>NC_050447.1:23372909-23432909 GCF_903995425.1 Onychomys torridus | reverse complement strand
TCCTGCTTGTCCCATTTGGACAGCATACTGTCAGCAGTCAAGGCAAGGGCATTTTCTTGCCCAGTGGCTTCCTTTTGCCACAAAGAAAGTAAACTCCATGTGGAGTTTCTTCGATGCTCATCATCTTCTCTGAAGTAGATCAGTGCTGCCAGGAGCAGACATGTCTCATTGTCATAAGAAAAAGAACCTATGTTATTAAAACATCTTAAATCTCATAGTCTGCAGATCTCTGAAGTGTTTGAAGATGATCTATTTAGAATACATCTCTGTTTGACCTTGAAAACATACCTAACATGACTATAAGTTTAATTGTAACAGGAGACTAATTACTAACTTGCACTTCCTTATTATCCTAAATAGTTGGTAATAATAACTTTCAAGGACTAGAAGTTTGCCTTACATTGTTAAATGATTTGCATAAGTATAATACCTTGAACAAGATTAGAAATGTATATATAATATGTTCTAACAAAAATAATCTCAACTTTGTATCAATATACAAAGATCCATATCAATGTAAAATATTTAAAACTAGTAGTTGCTATTTTGGTTTAAAAGTAGACTCAATAATCCACCTTTTTATCCTATTTGTATATCCCTCCTTTTCTTTGCAGAGTAGATTCAATAATCTACTCTTATAGCCTATCATATCTATATTCCCTTTTTTCTTTCAAAACAAGAACCCTAAATCTAAACTCCATTGTTCAGCTTTTTTCCTAACCATTACCAATAACAACTTGTAACCAACCCCCCAAACAATGACAAATATCCATAACCCATTGAACAACCAAAAACCACCCACTCCACCTCTTGAGAATGTGGTTGTCCTGTTCTTAAATTACTTCCTGCTGTCTGAGGGCAACAGCATCTTTAGGAGATCCTAAAAAGAAAATTTTGGGTTAACTGTTAAGTCCTGGGAGAGTTAACTGTACCATTTGTTGTCCATTCTGTGTAGTGGAAAAGTGCAGGGCTTGTCTCAAGTCCTGGCTAGAGTAGTCTGTGAGGCTAGATCATTTCAGTTAGCCACCTCGAAATTGTCCTGAGCAGTTTGTAGTCTAAAGACAATCTTTTTTTTTCCATTTTTCTCTATTAAGAAATTTTCTACTCTCTCCACATACCACCCACAGATCCCACCTCCTTGCCCTCTGCCAGTCCTCCACACCCAGTCTGCTCATGTAGATCTCATCCACATCTCCTTCGCAGGGTCATCTATATGTGTCCCTCCTGGGGTCCAAAGACAATCTTTAGGTGGTGTTTGTCAGCTTAGTGGTATTATCATAGTCCATGTGGAATCATTGTTGTGAGGCCCCTTCTTCCTTTTCAAGACTTCAATCTGCCTTTCCTGGCTTTGAATTTTCCTTAGAACTAAGAGCAGAAGCCTCTTTGAGAAAGTTCTCATTCCATGTTGGTGTGGAGGAACACAAGACTTGTGTTGAACGGGAAGAAATCTAGAATGGCCAAACGGCAGTGAGAGGAGAGCAAGTCCTCTGAGAGAAATAACAAAAGCAAAGAGTGAGTAGGGGATGTTCGAGCTTAGTCCTTGGGTGGAAAGAAAAGAGTGTGGACAAGCGGCACGCCTGGTCTGCAGTCACTCTCCTTTGGCTGAAAGGGTGTGCACAGTGAGAAACAGGAGCCTAGTTAGTAGAAAGGACTATGTTCAGAAGGTCCCTGTTTTCCCCCACTAGGAAGTATTTACACATGAAAAAAATAGGATAGGATTTTTTTTTCCAACATACTAAACAGAAAAATGAGCATTGGAAATTGGGTGGATCTTTCAGGGTAATGGATAAAAAGTATAAATAGCAAAGTCAGAGTCTGAGCAAGGTTGGGTGAGGGATGGGTCCTATCACCTTGGAGGTGGCCAAAGCAGGAAAAGCAAACTGGATCATGAAGTCTATAAATGTAACTCATAGGACAGGGCTAAGAAAATGTCAAAGGCAAGCCTAGAGATTCATCTGAAAGGTAGCAAAGGTCGGGTCCTCAGCATGAATTTTTTTAATTAAATATATTTATTTATTATCAGCATGAATTTTGCTGGGTCAGATTTTATCTCTATGGAATTGAAAGTAGGCAGTGATGGTCATGGTGGAGGTGGTGGTGGTGGTGGTGGTGGTGGTGGTGGTAGTGGTGACAGAGGTGCTAAAGGAGGAAGAGAGGGAGATAGAAAGGAAGAAGATATAGAAAATAAAAACAACATGACTGTAGTGGGTTCCTGGCCCACCTATGACCCTGAGGTATCAACCCCTAGGGTGTGGCCTTGGAGCTAGCTAGCTTAAGACTTCAGGGCCACATACACTCGCAAAATTCCCCACAGATCTAAACCATCTTTGGAAAGAGTTCCAGTCTTGTCAAAGAAAACAAGATTCAGCTGTCCACAGATATTGATCCTTTGGGAACTGACACAGAAAATCCCAACTTTTTTCGTCCTCTCTGAGAATTTCCAGCAGTCACTGCAGCAGGAAGTGCAGGTGGCACAGGGATTGTAATGATATCAAGAGACCTTATAATTATTTCCTGAACTTCCTTCTTATTTAAAATGCCATTGATGATTATGGAGATGAACCCAAAGCCAGCCACCACCACAAGACACAGTAGAAACAAGTAGGCATCTCTGTAGAGTTTAAAATCAGTTGGCTTGGGATACAATATAGAATGAACAAGCTGTCCTTTGGAAGTACTAAATCCTGTTCTAAATACTAGGCTTTCACAAGTTCTCCAGTGTAGAAATGGGTCTGAGCAACAGTTGTCCCACAACACAGTGTGTCGCTTGTGTATCTCTGGAGAGTACAGCTCCTCCCCAGTTCCTTTTACATCCACTAAAGGATTTGGCAAGCTAGTCTTTATCACTGGAACACTTTCCCCTGTTAACATGATTTCATTTACAACACAAGTACCATTAATAAGTACCGCATCACAAGGCATGACTGTCCCATTTAATGGAATGATCATGACATCTCCCTACTATACAAATGTAAAATTACATTTGTCATCTGTATGTATGTTCTACCTCTGTTTAGGATATTTTGTATATTGATACATGTTAAGGATATTGTTGTCATATTACATATTGCACTATACATCTCTACTTCTGATTAAGATATTTTGTATACTGTCACAATTTTGAGGTCATTGTTTTTATACTATCCATCCGTTTACAGATTGTTTACCTTTATATGTGAAGCCTTAGTCCTTAAGTTATTTAGGTTGTTAAGAACTACAGGTTTATAGTCACTCATGCTTGTTATAATCACAGTCAGGTTTTCCAGATATATAGAAATGTATGTCAGATGGATCTTCAGACACTTCATAGACCTAGAGAATATGACATCTAAATGTTTTGATAACTTAGAATTCTGTTGACGCCAGACACAATTGCTCCTGGCAGCAATGATCTCCTGAGAGAATGCTGGGCTTCTAAAACACTCTGTGTGGAAGTTTGTCTTCTTTTTGGGGAAAAAAAAAAAAGCCTGCTAGGCAAAGAACTGCCCTTGCCTCGGCTGCAGACAGAATGCATGCTGTCCTTTCTGGACAAGCAGGACACAAGGAAAAGTGACTGCTGAACCTTGCCAAGACAAGGTAAGATGGTCTTTCAAATATCCTGCTTCTGAAAATAGTCTGTCAGATATTCTACACCTGTAACCAAAATGGATGCCCCAAAGGTGCTGAGAAACATGAGGTAACTGTCTAGGCCGCCAGCTGTCTCTGTTAAGTCTTGCAATTTGGGGGAAGTTGCTTGCTTGTACTTCCTGTTTACTCAGGTAATATTATTTTTCTTCTCAGGTCTTTGATGGGATTGAATAATAGATAGTTACAGTTATAACCCTCTCGTATCTTAGCTAAGAACGTTTTAGGTACTAAAGTTAGATTCTTCAGGATAGGACAGCTATTGGAGACATCTGCCTATTTACCTATGGTCTGGATATTTCTGGATATTTAGCATGTGTTTCTTGTTTGATGTTGCTCTTGATGGTTGTATTTCTATTTTTTTTTTTATGTTATTACCTTTCCCCTCTCCTGGACAATACTTGATAATCATTCCTATTGTATTATAGTTTTGTATTAGATTAGAGCTTTCTTATTTATACAAAAAGGGGAGATGTAGTGGGTACCTGTTCCATCATCTATGACCTTGAGGTACAGTCCCTTGGGCGTGGCCTCAGGGCTAGCTTAAGATCTGAGGGGCACATACACTCACTCTCTTCTCTCCCTCTTGGGCTTGGATGGTGCGGACTGACTCAGGCGGCAGGAGCAGCGTGGGACAGGACCTCAACCTTCCAGGATTCTGCAACGATTTTGTCTATCCTGTTTGGTGAGTTGTTCTCCCCAATATAATTTCTAAATAACTAGTTCCTTTATCAATATATGTTAATTATCTGCAATACACAACAAATACTACTAATGTTTAAAACATGTGCATTTAGGATCTGTTTGTTGAATGCCTGCTAAGTGTTAAGCAAACAACTGATAACAGGAAGACATGCCCTCTATTGCTAGAAGTTTTCTCTTCATTGGAGATATCATACCTGTGAGTCATCACAGCATTAGCTACCCATGGAAAATAAACATTTCCCCTAGCTCCCAAGCTATTTTACTAGAAG
This sequence comes from Onychomys torridus, assembly GCF_903995425.1. Lineage (NCBI taxonomy): Eukaryota > Metazoa > Chordata > Mammalia > Rodentia > Cricetidae > Onychomys > Onychomys torridus. The sequence goes on along the minus strand of NC_050447.1, from coordinate 23,428,311 downwards.
TAATAATAATTAGTATTATATAATTAATAATAATTAATAACTATCATATTAGTTACTTCTGTCTCCCTGTGAGCACAGTTCCTGACAGAAACAACTTAAAGGAGGAAAGACTAATTTGGCTCACAGTTTTGGAGGGTTTCTGTCAATCATGGTGGAGAAAGGGTGGTAAGGCCCAATTCACAGCAATAGGAGTGTGCAATAGAAGCTTGTTTACATCACCAGGAAGCAGAGAGCCTAACAGGAGCCAGATGTCATGTGTTAACATGTAACTTGAAGCCTGCTGGACAGGAAGAGATAGAGCTATGGTTCAACTCTAGGTCTAAAGGCAAACACCCCTAATAACTACAAGGTGCTATTGAGATCATCATGGCTTTTCTTAAAAACTGATGCAAACTGTATCTGTTCAAAATCCAAGGGAGTTTTCTTGATCTATCAATCTGCCATGCCCCCCTGTTATCCCTCTCAATATCTATGACTCAATTTACTAATTGCATCAAATATTACACTGGCTCAGTATTACACTAATTAGCACCATTTTGTTTACTAGATGATGACAGGGTTGAATGGGATTTCCTTTCCTTGAGGCCCATTATTAAAATAATTACTCCCCAGGGGACGATGTGAAAAACAGGGCTCTGCTGAAGGACAGCATGTGTGGATACCTGTGGCCTTTATCAAGGAGGATGGCCCTACCCCAATTACTCCATCTGGCAGAGCCTTTACCTGCTGTAGTTCACACATGAATGGCAGTAATTTGCATGCAAATAGAAGCCTACATGCTTTCTTGGAGCTAAGAGCTGTATTTCAACATTTCACAGTGGAATTAGTCACTGGACAGGATGCCACAGCTTTGTGGATGTGCCAGCTAAAACCCTTCTAAATATCAAACTCCGTGTTTCACAGCAAGATTGTTTATTGAACCAGTCCATGGAAGCTCCAAAGACTCCTCTACTGAAATACTGCCAGCTCCGAGCTCTGATTTTGACATTGATGTTGTCAGTTGAGATTAAGCCTGGGTCTTAATGAATGCTGGCAGACTGCTTCTGAGGTATGATCACCGTGTTCCGTGGCTAAGTAGCAAAGCTCTGGACAGGAGTGAAGTTGAGGTCTGAGGAGTGACTGACGGCAGTTGCTTTTTATTTTTCTTGCTCTCCTTCCTCAGTCGCTGTTTGCTAAGAGAGGAAAGTACCTTCACCATTCTTCATGGACCTCCCTCCATAACCCAAGCCACATTTATCTTAGTATAGCCTTATCTACTCCAGCAATCCCCAAGAGTACTTTCATTTGTCCTTTCATATGATGCAGCACTGAGCATCCTTGCCATGTGCATACTGACCCTGTTGCCAGGAATAATCACCTTCACTAATTCTGAAAGACAAATTTGTGCTCATCTTCAAAACCTGGTCAGGCTATTCCAACAGATCTTAACCACTTGTTCCAAATATGGATAACTTCTCCATCTCCAGAACCTCACCTATTAATACACCCTTTACTACTGCTGTGTAAAATAACAAGACTCAGGTAGACAAGAGCCTTTAACTACAGATCTCAGCACAATGTTTGGCATATTATACATGTTCTATCCTTAACTGTTGAAATGGAATTCATCCTAACATGTACAAGGTACTGGAGGGAGCTGAAAATTGAAGATAAATCCCGACATTATGCTTATAATTCAGGAATCGGTACCAAATGTTGTATGCTGTTTATTTATTTTAGGGAATTAAATAAATAAAAGAAAAGAAGCCATTATGAAGGATATAAAAAAAATTCTTGCACTGTACACGGTGGTACACACCTGGAAGAGGATTATGAATTCAAAACCAGCCTGAATTACATATGCAGACCCTGAGAAACAAGAGAAGAAGTAGGGGAAGCAAGGAGTCGGGGAAGGAAAGAAGAGAAGGAAGGGGGAGGGAGAAAGAGGATATTCCTTAATCACCCTGTCTAGAAATACAGCTTTCAACATTATATGCTAGGCTGAGATGTAGCCCAGTTGGTAGAGGACTTGCCTAGCATGCACAAAGGCACAGGTTCAGTCCCCTGTATGACATAAACCTGGCATGGTGGAACAGGCCTGTAGTCTTAACACTTGGGAGGCAGAGGCAGGAGGATCAGAAAGTCAAGGGCACCCTCAGTTACACAGTAAGCTGGAGACCAAGCTTAGGCTACAGGAGACTTTGTCTCAAAAGAAGGAAGGAAGGGTCAGTCCACATTATGGGTCCATGCATATCTGCACGCATCCCTATGTCTGTAGATAAACATATAGATATTCCTATGTAACTCACAGATAAAGTCTGTCAGAGTTGTTTTTTGTTTTTTTCATTTTTTGAAAGAAACTTACTGTTTGGTGGTAGGAATGAGTTATCCCTGGAAGCTGAAGACGACATAACAAAGAAATGAGTGTCCCTCCTGATGAAGCACGACAGCAAAGCTCGCTGAAATCCATTTAGCACAATCAGTCGGTCTATTATCTCCCGATTATGGAAGTGGAGAAATGAGATATTTAATCAGGACATATTTTAGAAAGTTGTAACATATTTGCGTATTTCCCTAAGGCCTATAATGAAGAGCTCTTAATATTTCATTTTCATTATTACCAGAAGAGTTACAATAAAAACTCGCCTTGTGGTCTGAGCCTCAGAACAAAGGAGAATTTCATCTCCATGCCATTCAAGCAATGACCCCCCAGTCAAAGAACTAACTACTTTTGGTCACAGCTAGGGGTCCACTTCCAAGTCCATTCCTGTTCTCTGCCTTTGCCAACAGTCTCTGCTCTCTGAATGGCAGGACATCCTGTGTTTAGAACTTCTCACGTGGTTGGAAGTTTGTGGAAAACAATCATTCCTCCATCCAAGATAAAGCAGACACTTTCGGACAAAAATCAAACTCCTCAGGTTCAGGCCAAGGGTTACATGCTCTCTACCATGTGAAACTGTGAGGGGACAGACATCACCAATGAGTCACTGAAGAAGATTTGTGAGAAGACTAAGGAAGAATTGGACTAGGCCTTCTTTAAGATTTCTCAGTGTGTATGTGTGCACATGTGTACTCGTGTGGGTGTGTGCACATGTGCATGCAAGTGTATAGACATGAATATGTATGTGTGACATGTCAGGTCTTCCACATTCACTCTTTACTTGGTTTTTGAGACAGGCCCTCTCAGCCGGGGCAGTGGTGGCGCACGCCTTTAATCCCAGCAATCGGAAGGCAGAGGCAGGCGGATCTATGTGAGTTCGAGGCCAGCATGGGCTACCAAGTGAGTTCCAGGAAAGGCGCACAGCTACACAGAGAAACCCTGTCTCGAAAAACCAAAAGAAAGAGAGAGAGAGAGAGAGAGAGAGAGAGAGAGAGAGAGAGAGGTCCTCTCACTGCACCTGGCACTCATCAGTTCATCTAGGCTGGCTAGGCAACAAGCTGCAGGGAGATAGCTCCCTATCTCCGACCCACAGCCAGTGCTGGGGTTACAGGCATACACCATTGCACCCGACTTTCACATGGATGCTGGAGATGCGACCTAAGGTCTTCACGTTTTCACTGCAGATGTTCTACCAACTGAACAGTTTCTCCAGCTCTGAGATTTTTTTAAAGCTACAATTTTATTAAATCAGTGCCAAACAATATTATCTACTGGCCCAAAATCTGGATCTTTGAGCCAGACTAGTATCAAACACCAAAATACTGGCTCAGGTTCTATTACTGCATTTAGATTACAATTCTAGTGTTTTTGAGAGGCTAGAGATATTTAAATATAGATCATAGCTAAATGCATTCTGTTCCTTAAACAGATCGTGATGACCTAGCTTGGCTAAGAACTGTGATTGACAGCAGGATGCACAGGCAAATGGTTACTCTCTAGACAAAGACACAGATTTGGCCCTTTCTCTGAGCTGTTCTTATATTCCAGGTCTAAAACCAATGGTGGCAAGGAATGGATAGATACAGCCCCCGGGGATGTCCGAGTCAAACCAGGCATGCTGCCTCTTGTCACACCCGTGTGGGTGGTGTGTCTGATAAAAGCAAGTGACAAGAAGCAGGCAGCATGACCGCTGTGATGGACAGCGAGAACTGAAGAACAGCCAGGACCCAGCAGCCTCTCACAACACAGTCCTGGCTCGCTACATTTCAGTCATTCCTAAACATTAATGAGGAGCAGGCTTCATCTATGTCCAGCTCACTTTCGACTTTATATGTGTGTGTGTGTTTTGTGAAAGGAGTGTTAGTATGTAGTTAGGAAGACCCACAATTTTACTCATGTCTGGTTGTCATCCAGGAGGGAGAGTATAATAGAATTATGGAAAGAGATGCTTGGGAAAGCAAACTGGGGTCGCAGGAGAAAGCACAGCCTTGCTTAGTTTCTAAAAGAATGTCATTTAAATGCCAGTTAATGTGCAAGCATGGTGTGTGTGTGTGTGTGTGTGTGTGTGTGTGTGTGTGTGTGTGTGTTCTAAGCCTTGGTGGTTAGAAAAGCACACTTGTTCGTTCACCAGAAAGAGCCTAACTTTTCATATATCAGATTCTTTCTTAAAGATTTGTTTATTTATTTTGTAGACAGTGTTCAGTCTGCATGTGTCCTTGCAGGCCAGAAGAAGGCACCAGATCTCATTACAGATGGTTGTGAGCCACCAGGTGGTTGCTGAGAATTGAACTCAGGACCTCTGGAAGAGCTGCCAGTGATCTTAACCTTGGAGCCATCTCTCCAGCCCCCATATACCAGATTTTTCTCAGAGCCCAGGAAATAGGAACCAGAGATTTTGGAAGCTGAACAAAGGAGAGCAGGGGTCTAGTCTCTCCTTTGCCACATTGTTTTATCATTATTGTCACCATCATTATCCTTCTCCCTCCTCTTCTCTCTTCTTCTCCTCTTCCTTCATTTTTATCTCCTCTCTCTCCCCCTCCCTCTCTCCTTCCCAGATTCTCCCTCTCCTGCTCTCCTAACCTCCTTTCTTTTCTTTCTTTATCTCTATTTCTTTTTCTACCTCTTTCCAGAAAGTGTCCTTGACATTTAATCTCATACTGGCAAATTTCAGGTTCAAAGATGTCCCAATTACACAAGAACAAAGACACAAGGCCCAACCAAATGGTTTTAAAGAACTGAATGCTTCCTTTAAAAATAGCTTTGATTCCAATAAGATCTGCAATTTGGTGGTAGTATTGTACCCATTTCTTGGTTCTAACATTGTGTTGTGTTTATGAAAGAGGATGTCTTTTTAAAAAAATGCACTAAAGTATTTGAGTTACACAAACATCATAGATCTAAGTATTTTCTATTTTTTTCAAGTTAAAAAAACATAGAAGACAAAGCAAATATGAGACATGTTAATATTTTGAGTTATCTGAGTGAATAATATCAGAATTCTTAGCACTATTCTTACACCATTTCTGCCGTTTTTTTAATTATTTCAAAATAAATTAAAATGGGTTTACTCTATAATACAGAATGGTGTTTTTATCTGATGTCACAGTGAATGTCTTCTCTCTCAACTGTTGTTCCACTGGAAAGGATTGAAAAGCAAAGGACTGTGTATACTCTACTTAAACCAAACACAGCCTTGTGAAAACCGTACCATCAAACTGAGAAATCAGAGATTTTTCTATGGCTTTTTGAATAAAATTCTTCCACCTCATCTCTCTTCTTTTGCTACTTTTAAGTATTTTTTGAGATTACAATGTAATTATATCATTTCCTCCTTCCCTTTCCTCCCTCCCAGTCCTCCCTGTACACCACCCTTGCTGTCTTTCAAATTCATGGCCTCCTTTTCTTCAATTGTGATTATGTGTGTGTGTAGTGGATAGCCATCCCAGCATTGGCCTGGAAGTTCCAACCCCCATTGAGGCTTCGGTAATGGTCATGCCCACAAGCCGGGGCGGAGGAGGAAGCGGAAGACCCAAGATAGAGAGGAGGGGCGCGCCCTCTTGGTTCTGGGACGCTGGACACAGGAGGTAGACCCAGCAGAGTTCTCCAGAGAACACCGCCAGACTGCGCCATACCTTTGCCAGACCCTACAACCTATCCCTTCATTTGTAAGTTACCCCACAAAATAAACCTCCCTTTTAACTATATGGAGTGGCCTTAATAATTTCACCAATATGTGTGTGTGTGTGTGTGTGTGTGTGTGTGTGTGTGTGTGTGTGTTCCTAAATACAAATATACAACTTTCTCAGTCCATATCATGTTGCCTGTATGTAAGTACTTTGTGAGGGGTGACTCTTTGGTATTGGAGAAACAATTGGTGTGCTCTTCCCCGGGGAGACTGTTTCTCCCACTCCCGGCATTTCTGTGATGCCTGTAGTTCTTGGGCTAAGGCTGAGGCCGTGAGGGCTTTCCCCTTCCACATCAGTTGGTATCCTCCTTGTTCAGCTCACGTTTAGGGAGTCATGGGTGTTCCCTGCCCTGGTGCAAACCTGCTCACAGCCATTCTCCGTTGCCTATAGTTCTCTGTGTAGGGAGGGGGCCTCGCGGGCTTTCCCCCATCAAGTTTGGCGCATCCAATGGCGTCGTCCTTGTCCAGCTCATCCTCAGTGGACACATCTACAAAACAATGTCTGCAGCTGAGGCTCAGAGAACATTGCAGAAGTAGGAGCAGAAAGACTGTGAGGGCCAGAAAGACTGTGAGGGCCAGGGAATTTGGTGAAAGACTGTGTCTCCTAATAGGAAATTACACCCGGTCAGTCAGCAAATATTTTCCCCAATGCAATATTTTTATTAATTATTTGGGAATTTCATACAATGTATCCTAGTCATACTCATTTCTTGCTCCTCCCAGGTCCACCCTCCCACCTTTGTTCCCCCCAAAAAAAAATAAATAAATAAATAAATAAGTCCAATTTTCATTGCCCATATACTCATTGGAGCATGGTCAAACTCCCAGTGGCCAGCCCTTTAAGGAAAACTGGGTCCTTCCCCACCCCCACCCCCACCCCCACTCCCACCAGAAGTCATCAACTGTGAGGAGCTACTTCAGCAACTTTATTATAGTTTTTAAGGGCTCTCTGCAACAGCATCCTGTCTGAATGGTGTCATGGGGGGTTCGGTGTCGGGGAAGGTTGTCACAGAAGCCATCAATGCTGCCCATTCTCAGTCTGCAGTCATGGATACCACTACAAAAGAAGCCTCCTTGCCTATAACAGCCCACTGCAGCACAGATTACAGACTTCTTCGTGGTGGTGGCAGCACTGATGGTGAACTTCAACGCGGTTTCCAGCTGCGCCCAGGATCACGGACATCAACCTGGTCCTCAGCGGCAACGCAGATCACATCCACGCAGCCCAAACTGCCGAGGCGGCACCGACCACAGACACCACCATGGCGACCAGCGGCAGCACCGACCAGGCAGCACGGACCACGGAAGTCTTTCAAGAATTAAGCCATTCTTCAACTCAGCTAACTTGTTGTTGCTCAGAGGCAGCGTGTCCAGAGGCAGGACCTGTGTGAGAGCTCCAGGCTACTGAACAGCACCCCACCCTAGCATGACCATGGCACTTGCAGCCCTCGGGCAGCTCAGAAAATATTTTTTAAAGTGTTCAGTGTCACTTAGCAATCAAAGAAGGGCACATTGAAACTACTTTTAGATTCCATCTCATCCCAGTAAAACTGTCGCCATTTAAAAAAAAAAAAAAGTAAATGCAGCAGGATGAAAAGAAAGAAAGAGGAGTTCTTATTCACTATTGGTAGACTTGCAACTGTGCAACCACTGTGGAAATCAGTGTGGAAGAATTACTGTACAATTCAGTGATAGGACTCCTGAGCATTGACCCAAAGGACTCCACAGCCTTTCACAAAGATACATGTACTTCTACGTTCATTACAGTTCTACACACAATAGCTAGGAAATGGAATCAACCTACGTATCCATCAACTGATGCGTGGATAAGGAAAACGTAACATACAATGAAATTTTATTCAGCTATAAAGAAAATTGAAACAATGAAATTTATAAATGGATGGAACTGAAAAACAGTATATTAAGAGGAGTATCCTAGGCTGAGAAGGACAAAACTGTGCACTCCCTGTGGTGGGTGGATCCTAGTTTCTAATTGTTCAGCATGTGTGGTTACGAGGAGTAAGTATGAGTGAAATCCAGGCAATTAAAGGGGGGTGTGAGGTAGGAGGGAAACGGGCATTCTGGGAGCAGATGAAAGTGCAAGAGTGCATTCAGGAGGCAAAGGGGCACAGAAGGGAAAGGGGGGAAGAGACAAGGGAGGAACAGAGAAGAATCCAGCAACATGAATTACACATGAAAATGCCCTAGAGAAACTTGCTACTTTGTAAGCTAACTAAAGTAAATAGACAATAACTTTTTTGTTTTGTTTTTGTTTTTGTTTTTCGAGACAGGATTTCTCTGTAGCTTTGGAGCCTGTCCTGGACTAGCTCTATAGACCAGGCTGGCCTCGAACTCACACAGATCCACCTGCCTCTGCCTCCCAAGTGCTGGGATTAAAGGTGTGCGCCACCACCGCCCGGCCATCAATAACTTTTAAAATGGACTATTCAATAATAACATCACAGAAGAATCCAGTAACTTCTAGCCAGTGTCACTCACATATTTAAGACATGACTGTGGCCTCCTTGTCTGCCTTGTGTGTAGGTTGAACCCCAAATGCTGCCTTTAACCCCAAATCAAAAGGCTCCTGTCTGGTATCACTTCCGTTCTCACAGCATTTTTTCTTTGCTTCTCAACCTTGTGGGCCGAAATCCCAGCTTTGCAGATTTTTGTGCGGTATAAGTCAACAGAGGAAAATAAAATGTGCCCATTTTAGGAGTATCACATGAATAGTCCCTAACAAGCACGTGCTTAGGTTCTCAGCACCTGAAAATAATAGTCACTGGCTGTGCAGGATTTACTACATATCATTTATCATTTTCCCCTGTTAAATTAGAAGCTGTTCTGGTGAAAAAGACCACTCTTAGTCACCTGTGAGCGCCTGCTGGCTATCTAACTATGGCTTGGCATGTAGAGAGTTCTACACACACCTAATGGGCACATGAATGAGAGTGGGTATAGCAGGATAGCTGATGATCAGTGTCCACAGCCATACATCACTTAAAGCCCCAGCTCGCTGCAGATTCCAGGCGATGAAGTGCGCGGGTTGGTTCACTGAGCTTCAGGTTGCCGCCCAGTCGGGTGAGCCCGCTGAGTGGTCTCCGCACAGACTGCACATCAGATTGCTCTTCCCCCAGTCACTGGCTTAATCACCTCTGTGGGCTTCTTCCCTGCTTCTTGTGGGAGTGAAAAGTTTCTGCTACTAAAAGAGCAACTGCCTGTGATCCCAGCTTCCCCGTCCATTCAGTCGCCTGTTATTGTCGATTCTCCCCAGCTCTAACAAGTGGCTTCTGCTGGATCACAAAGCATTCTAGGCTCATGTGTGCCTTTATTCCTGTGTGGAGTGGAACGGAGCAAAGAGTTCCTCCCTGCCCACATTGTGCTGACAGTGAAAGAGACACAGTCATGAGGCCGGAAGGAGAGGCGGGTTTGAATCAGAACAAATGCACCTGAGCACAAGCCGACTTCATTTAACTAGCAATCAACTGGCTCTGGACTCCATGACTGACTGACTGACTCTCTCTCTCTCATTCTCTTTCCTGACTACCTCATTCTTCTTCCTCTCTCTTTCCCATCCTTCTCCCCTGCCTCCCTCTCTCCCTCCATCCCTCCCTCCACTCCTCTCTCTCTCTCTCTCTCTCTCTCTCTCTCTCTCTCTCTCTCTCTCTCTCTCTCTGTGTGTGTGTGTGTGTGTGTGTGTGTGTGTGTGTGTGTGTGTGTGTCTATCTCTCCTCTCCTCTCCTTTCCCCTGCCTTCCTCTACTTTCAGAGAGAGCTTTTGCTCACACAGGATCTCTCGATGTGAAAGCCTTAATCTCTCACCTTTTAAGACCAGCACAGAAAAGAACCTTCCCATCTCCACAGTGTCCAACCTTGTCCTGATTGGATTAACTGGTATGTGCCCATCCCTGAAATTATGGTACCAGTGCATAAATGAATTGATTTTGATTGCACAGACAGGTCACTTACACATGCCAAGAATGGAGGGTAGGTTGGCCCCACTGTTGGCCAGAGAAGGTGGACTTCCCAAGTGACTCCAGAAGCTATATGGATAGGAGAACCAATGAACAGTGACAGGAGAGCATTACAGTCTAGAAATGTCTCCCCTCTCACCTTTGAGCATAACATCACCATTAAGCTTGTAGCTCACAACCATTTAAGAGAAGAGAAAAGAAAAAAGAAAGAAAGAAGGAAGGAAGGAAGGAAGGAAGGAAGGAAGGAAGGAAGGAAGGAAGGGAGGGAGGGAACAAAGAAAGGCCTCAGGCCAGAGTTTAGATAGGTAAGGAGGTTTGGGGTGCCCCTTTTTGCACATCACCCCCTTAGGAGGAATGGGGGACAGTGAGGGTGGTACAAAAGGATAGAGGTATGCTATCAATCACTGGCTAGAGCAATTAAGTTACATGTTCCTGCAGCTAAAACAGGACAGATCCCAAGTACAATGGAGGCTCTCTCTTTGTTTTTCCTGAGGGAGTCACATTAAGGCAGAGCTGGGCTATCTGCACAGAAAAATCAGTTGAATCTGAATTGACTACACTGTAGGGGGTTACAATTAGAATTTGGACATCAGATTCTGGCTTGACTGTGGATATACAGGAAAACTATCAGTCACCTCCTCAGACTCAAAATCTGTCTTGTTGCCTCTCCAGTCAGTGACAAAGACATATAGAGAAAAATGTCTTGATGTATCTTCATCGCAGGAAGGTGTCATAGAATTTGAATATTTTGTATTTAATTGTTTTAATATATTTTAAATTGAATCCAGATTCTCTAGAAAAGCAAGTATTGCTCTTAACCACTGAGTCATCTTTCTAGCCCCCAGGACCTTGTTCTTAGCAGTATTTTTTTAATATTTCTTTTATTTTTAGAACATGTTAATTGAAATAGAATTACTTCCTTTTCTTCCTCCAGCCCCTCCCAGCTGCCCTCACTCCAACGCCTTTTCCCCCCATACTCTCAAGTTCATAGCCTTTTTCTGTGATTATTATTGTTAATACATATAAGTGTATAGAGATACAACCTGCCGAGTCATTTCTGTTGGTGGTGTATATACCATTTCAGAGCTGACCATTCTGCTTTGGACAGCAGATAAGGGAGCTCATCCCTGGGAGAGACTAATTCTCCCTCTTCCAGCAGTCATTAGTTGCCTATAGTTGTCTAGAAGTGGAACCCTGCAAAACTTTTCCCCATCCACATCAACATGTCCACTGACACTGTCTTGTCCGGTCTTCTTTCTGCAGCCATTTCTAGGAAGACTGATTGACAACAGACTTCTGTATTCTGGCTCTTACCATTTTCTGCCTCTTCTTCCTTGGTGTTCTCTGAGCCACAGATGCAGGAGCGATGATGGAGAATATCCACTAGTGCTGGGCACCCCAATTCACTCTCTGAATCGTGTCCAATTGTGGTTTTCCATGATGGTCTCCATTTACTGTAAAGGGAGGCTTCTTTGGTGAAGGTGGTAGCTACACTGAGGGTCTAAGGATAAGATTAGACTGTAGTAAGGAATTATGCTGATCTAGCAAAGTGGCTGTTGTAGATTCTTTTCTAAGGTCCATGACCTCCAGCCCCAGGAAACCGGCTGGATTTTCAGTGTTAGGCATAATTTCCCTCCTGTCAAGTGGGCCCTAAGTCCAACTAGATAGCCATTGGTTATCACTCTAACATGTGAATGCCACTAATTCCGTCTTTCAGGATAGCTGGCCATATTGGTCACTGTTGGATTCATGGACAATGCAGGACTACTGATTGCTCTCCTCCTTTCGCAGTTAGCACAGAATGTTCTGCAACCACAGAGGCTAGACTACAGGAAAGAGACTTTAGTATTAGATCTAACTTGAATCATATGAGTCTTGCACCCTAAGTGTGTGGTGTCTTCAGCAACAGGGGCTGGCTTTCAATTTCTGGGTGGCAACCAAGAGCTGCGTTAACAGTCTATGCCCTTAGACACCCCAGGCAACCATACAAAAGATTTCCTGTGCCCGGTGCTGGCATTTTTGTTGGTCTATGAGTTTTGTCGTAGAATTTTAGAGTGAATATCCTACTGCTCTATTTGATTTGCTCTTTCCCAGTGCCCTGTCATCTAAGGGTCACTTCACTGTACATTATTCTATCCAGGTTTCTGCTTCTTCACATCTTTGTGAGGGGTACTCAGAGAAACGATGATTTCTCTCCTCTCTTGGCACCAAATGGACTCTCCAATAACAGCAGTCACACATGCCCTTAACCTCATCGGTAATATTACCAATACCAGTCACTGTAGAATTAAAGCTTGTCAGACCCAGCAGCTCTTGGGAGGCTGAGCAGAAGGACTGCAATTGCAAGTCTGTGGCAAGGGTGGGATACACATTGGTAATCCGTCTTTTTAAAAAGTGGGCTGACAAACTAGTGGAAATGCATGAACTGTGGACCAATAGCTGAGGAGCCCCCATGGGCTGGACTAGGCCCTCTGGATAGGCAAGACAGTTGTTTAGCTTGAACTGTATAGGGGGTCCCCAGACAGTGGGATCGGGACCTGTCCCTGGTGCATGAGCCGGCTTTTTGGAGCCTAGTGCCTATGGTGGGACACCTTTTGCAGCCCTGGCGCAGGGCAGAGGGGCTTGGACTGGCCTCAGCTGAGTGTTCCAGGCTCTGCTGACTCCCCATGAGAGACCTTGCCTTGGAGGAGGTGGGAATGGGCGATGTTGGGGGGAAGGCTGGGGGGCAGAAAGAGGGAGGTGAGGGGAATCTGTGGTTGGTATATAAAATTAATTTTAAAAAATCTCTTAATAATAATATAAAAGAGAAGAAAAAAGATATTGTCTATCAGGTTTATGCACAATGAAGTTACTATTTTTCCTTTAAAACAAAAAACAAAAAACAAAAAAAAAAAAAAAAGGTGGCTGAGGAGATAGCCCAGTGGTAAGGCATTTGCCCTCACTGTACAAAGCCTTGTGTTTAATTCCTAGCACCAGAAAGAAAAAAAAGCATTTGTGGTAATAGCCATATTGGTGAGCATTTGTAATATGTTGTGTTCTCTGGCAAACTCTTTGCGAGTATTGCCACAGTCATTATTACATCAAAACAGGGGTATTTTATGCTCAAGTTAAAGGTAAAGAAAGCTGATACAGAAACTAATGCTGTGAACCAGATGGTGTAACTCAGCAGAAGAACATGTACTTAGCATGTTCCAGCATTGGATTACAGGTCCAGGATGGAGCGGGAAGGGGCTTCAACCAGCAAATGCAGCTAGCAAGTGTCTCCCTCAGTGTACCCAGCCCCCACTCACAAAAACGTGCATCCCCATTGCTCCTGTTTGCCCGTCATTCTTCAGCATTTGCACCTGCCCTTTATTTCTGAGGCTTTCTCTAGGAAACTGTTTTCAGGTAATGATCTCTACCACCATAAGTGACTGACCCCCACCGGGTTACAGAAGCCACTCCCTGGGGGCTGATGGCCCAGAGTGACCCTTCCCATCGTTCCTCTTCTGTGATGCACCAAGAACAGCTCTAGGTTGTCACCATCCTTTCCACCAGGCTCGAGTTCTATTCTGTTTCTCTGCAGAGCTGTGTCTTAGCTTTTAGCTCAGCTTTAGCCATCTGCTGCATATTGCTGAAGGAAAGGTGATGACGACAACACCATGTGAGTGTCAGGGTGTTTGGAATAAATCCTCTAAGGGGTTTCTTGGATAGGACTCTATCCCAGATATTATTTGCTCAATTCCTTGGAAGAATAGGAAAAATGATAGAAGTTTTTTAAATAAGCCAGTTACAGAGGAAGGTATATGAGAATAATCTGACAATATATCACCTTGCCCAGTGCAGATATGACTGAAAGCCCAGCTCATCAAACATCTCCAGTATCCTAGAAAAATCAGAAACATAGTGCCCTGTCCAACTTGGATATGTGTTAGCCAGTGACTACGAGCCTGGCTCATCAGAAGTTCTCAGTATCCCAGAGATCAGAAATGTGGATTTCAATTTTGTAAGTGAAAATATCTGATTGTTTTAATGTCATATAAAGAGAAAACAACATTGCACAAATTATTTAACCCCTCTGTTTCTACATGTACAAAGTAGATAGTACTGGACAGTACTGGAACCTAGCTTGGGGCTGCTATGAGAAATAAATTTTTGGATGTTCATGATGTGTTTGAAAATGTTCTTCAATATATGGAAACTTCATGGGAGACTTACCCTTTCATAAACAGAAATGAGTAGGAGTGGATTGAGGGATGAAAACGGAGGGATATGGGGAACTGGGAGAAGAGAAGGGAGGAGATGGGTGGATGGATGGATGGATGGATGGATGGATGGATGGATGGATGGTTGGATGGATGAATAGATGGGTGGATAGATGGATGGATGGATGGATGGATGGATAGATAGATAGATAGATAGATAGATAGATAGATAGATAGATTTTTTTGAGTATGGACATTTTTTAACATGTGCTATCTAACTAAATATATAATATGGAATCTCATGTTGAATACCTGATTGAATGTTGAATGTGTAATTAAACAATAAAAGCATTTCAAAGTATTGTGAAAACCAAACAAAACACATCTATGGGCCATTTGTGGCTTTTGTGTTATTAATAGTGAGATCTCTGCTTATTTTTTTAAGTACATCTTTCACCTTGGGCCATCCCTGTGCATAGTCCTAGATCAGTTCTCCTATATAGTTTCAAAAGAAGCCCTTTGTCTGATGCCAAACTCATGATGCTAAACCTTTTGCTTTGTAATCTACCTTTTCTCTCATCTTATAAAGTCCTAGTTGGAAAACTCACAGCACAGCAAACTCTCTGAGAAGCTCCTGATTCCTAGCTTCAGAGGGGTCAAGCCAAAGCCACTTTTCAAACTGCCTTCCCTGCACTGTTTGCAGATGGTACTCCTAGTGAGCTTAGTTACCAGCAATCAGTTGTGTAGTGAGGATATGCATTGGACACAGTTGAAAACGAGGCTAAAAATAATCACTTTCAAATTAAAATCTTGAATTAGACAGGAAAAGGAGGAGGAAATGCAGGACAGGTAGGGCAAGTTTTACTTATTTACACTAGTGAATGAAAGGCAAAGAAAATGAATATTTTAAAGGAGTTGGGAGGATGGCAGAATTGCTTTCATCTCCAGTAATGTCAAAACACCTGTGATGATGCAAATGTCTGTCACACAAACCCAGAGGAAGCTTATTTACGTGTTTGAGATGCACAGGGTTGTAAGTGATGGTTTAATTGGGAAAATCTGCCTAGTCATTTGAACAAGCAGACCTAAAAACAGACGTACATAGCATAGTGCTGAGAGGAAAATAAACGAGATGATTTCTCTTCTAGTGCTTTAACATAGTCCCTCCCTCCTCCTGTCTCCTTCTATCCCATTTCCGTTTCCATCAGAAAAAAAGCACTGCTCAGCATTCTCCAAGTCTCCTTAACCTTCCTGACTTCCTCACTTGGGGCCAATGGAAGACAAAGCAGTCTCTCAATGACTGAAGACAGGCTCCAGGCAGCACCCAATCACTAGACTGACCTCTGAGGCTGGGCGGGTCTTCCTAAAAGCAAACAATGCAAAGATTGACCAACTAAGGTATGTAGAACCTCTAACTCAGTAACTAGAAAATAAAAGGTATTCAGAAGACAGGTTTTCTTGTCTGTGACTCAATAGGGAACTGGTGGGTATTAGAAAAAAGATTATGATGTCTCTAATAAGAATTTTTAACTGGAAAAAATTATATTATATAGCAACAATATTGGCTCTGAGTTGATCAACTTTCTTTACAGTTTTATTCAGATTTTTTCAAATGTTTTGCAATAAGAAACAATTCTTAAATCAAATATTCTAAATCTATCACATTAAGTACATATTGTTTTCTATTCTTACACTCACCCACCCCATCAATTATCAATCTAGTAACACTCATGGGTTAATGGGCTTTAAAAACTATGGTTTTAATCAGGCATAGCAGTTCATACCTGAGATCCAGCTGGAGTAGGAAGATTGCTTGAACTCATAGGTTTGATGTTAACTTGGACTGGGAAATATAGCAAACAATACCTATCCAAAGAAAATTAAAGTTAAGGTTCTAGTTCGCTTTTATAGCTCTTTTAAACCTCTCCAGAAAGTGATATTCAGACAATTTAATAGTTTTATTCATTCCTTGAAAATTCTATACAGTGTGTTTTTAAGAGAAAAAGATAGGTGTTAATATCAAACTTAAGCTGAATATCACTTAATATAGTTGTAATCTCTCAAAACACACAAAAATAGTACCAAAGCACAAAAGAACCTTTAGAGCATGAAACAGTTCATCATTTTGGCTACTCTTTTTTTATATATGTTCACATATATTTATTTTATATAATAGGCATACATTTGAAAACATCTCAAATAAGACAATGCAACTGATTAATACAAAAATTATAATAATATTAAATAATATTTAGTAAATAACATTTTTATTGATTTTTAAAAGAATTTAGAGTTCAAATTGATTTTTGAGAATAACAGAACACTAATTAAAATGGAATATATGACAGAGAAATCCAATATAATATAGCATGCAGTATTACTATGTTGAAAATAAAAAAGCCAAATTGGTTTTCCACCAAAACAAAGAAGATAATTTTAGCTCACTGACCTACTGTACTTATCTATTTGACTTTTTTCTTTTTTTTTAATTGTATTTTTTTAATTTTATAATTTATTTTAATTTTACATATCAGCCACGGATTCCCGTCCTCCCTCCTCCCGCCCCGCGCCTCCCCAGCCCACCCCCATTCCCATCTCGACTCCAGGGCAAGGACTCCCCTGGGGATTCAGCCCAACCTGGTGGATTCATCGAGGCAGGTCCAGTCCCCTCCTCCCAGGCTGAGCAAAGTGACCCTGCATAAGCCCCAGGTCCCAAACAGCCAGCTCATGCACTAAGGACAGGTCTGGGTCCCACTGCCTGGGGGCCTCCCAAACAGAGGAACTCTTTCGGTTGTCAGTTTCAGACAACTGTGCTGAAGCTTACCAAACACCCTCCATCCACAGAACGTCAGCACTGGGGTGGTGGAAAGTTCCATCCTGCAGTTCAAAACTGTGTTCTCAAAACTTGCCAAAGCACCTCAACAAGAAAACAGAACACAGAAATGAGGCATCCTCATATCCCTGAGGTGATCACCATCCTCCACAGGACAAAAATCCATGTCTAAATGTCTCAGTTTCTCTGGATACTAAGGGGACATGCTTTTTTTTTTCTACCATGAGATCTAAGTTTGCTTTCTATTGCTGTGATGAAAAGCACCATGATGGGGAGAAAAGGGGTTATTTCATTTTATATCTTATAGTCCATCCTGAAGAGAAGTCAGGGTAGATGTCAAGGCAAGAACCTGGAAGCAGGAACTGAAGCAGACACCATGGAGAAACACTGAGTACTGGCTTGCTCCCCATGACTTTCTCAGCCTGCTTTTTTATATCACCCAGGAACACCTGCCCAGGGGTGGCACCCCCACAGTGGGCTGGATCCTCCCACATGAATCATTAATCAAGAAAATGCCTCCATACTCTTACCTACAAGACAATCTTCTCTACTGAAGTTCCCTCTTGCCAGGTGACCTAAGCTTGCATCACATTGACACAAAAAAAAAACAAAAACAAAAAAAAAAAACACCTAACCAACACCTATGCTGAGTTCAACCCCAAGGCCTTTCACATCTTCATCAAGCGCCTACCACTGGGATAATCTCCAGCACAGTGAGATAGTCTAAGCGCAGTAAGTAACTCAGTAACGGTGGCTGCAATGCCTTCCTCTCCTCCCACCCTCCTTATTCTCACACTTAAGTTTTCTATAATCACCTCCAGAATAAACTCCCTGTCTTAGTCCAGTCTGCTATAACATAAAAGACTGTGGCATTGATTCTTACATTCACAGAGTCTGGAAGTCTGAGGCCAGTGTGGTTTTGTTCTTGTCAACCCTCTTCTTGGTTTACTTACAGCCTCTCTCTAGTTATACACTCCAGGACAGAAAGAGGGAGAGAGCTCCTGTAGCTTCCTCCTTCTATAAGGAGGTGGTCATCATGAGGACCACACCCTTGTGGCTGTATATAACCCTGGCTGCTTCACAAAAGTAAAGGTTCCACCTCATCACATTAGAGTTCGGGATTTTACCCTTGTTCAGTCCGGGGCACTCAACTCAAACCTTTGTCCCAGGGTCAAGTTTAAGCAGTAGGGAACATGTGTTTGTATGTGGTCTAAGACTCATAATTATAAATGCCTAGGCCAAAAAGTCTTTAAGTAGCTCCTGATAAAGTCACTAACAACAAGTGAAAGAAGCCTAGGTTTGAGTTATTGAGATCCAGTGACCAAATTAAACTGGCTGTGGATACCACTTCCATATAGAACAAAACTGAAGCAGTGTTCCTTGCTGCTTGGATAAACTGTTAGTACACACAGCTGTAGCAGGCATTGAGATAAGGTCAGTAAATGCTCCCACCTGCTCACCACCAAAACTAACCTGCAAAGTCTTAGCTTTAACCACCCAGGTTCCTAGAAATGTGAAGGATTCAGTTTGCCCCCATCAGGAACTGCCTCCTTTCAGCATGAGTTCTGCCAAGGACATGTGATGTACATGTCTGCCACAAAGTTGTGACACACCAGCAAACATTTACAAAGTCGCTGTCTTAGGACAACTCCAGACATCTTGTTTCTGGGACAAGGACATTCATTGTTTTGTGCTTTCACTGATGTCTCTATACAATATACGTTGTGCTGGGCAGCTTGACTCCACCGTTAAAGGCCTTCTCTGCCTGAAATTGTTTTTCATAGGCTAATCTAATGAGTGTGAATCCCCAATTTATCTCTAAATATATGACCTTGCTTAGTCAAACCTCAGAATCTGGTTCTGTAAAATACCAATAACATAAAACTTACACTGTAGGTCATTGTAAGAATTGCAAGAACAACAACAACAAAAAAAAGTCCCTGAAATATATTTAGTTCAGTCCCTGGACAAAATGCACTTCTACGCCTTAAATGTTATTGAAACCACATTCAATTATAGCAACTGAACAATACAAAAACCACAAAGAGTTGAACTTAGAACCTGGAGACACTGTAGGAGAAATGAAAGGGTTTTTTGGTTTGTTTTTTTTTTTTTTCATTTTAATCATTTCACTCTTATGCAACTTAACTTTCATTAAAACTCACTTCTAGTGTGATAAAAATTGATTTAAAAAACAAAAATAATGAAGATATCCATCTAGGAAATCATGAGATCTAAAAAGGGAAACATCTATGAACATATGGATTTAGTCGAGTCCCGGCGTTGTGTGAAAAGCGTGGGTCAACAGGGTCACAATGATGAGCAAGACTGTCTCCTCTGAGGAAAACAGCTGTCTAAAGAGCCAATGAGAGCCCTGTAATGGAGTGAAGAGCATTATGTCTAAGGTACTATGGGAGACCTGAGGAGGGATAGCCAGCTCTACTCAGAGGTGCTGGAGTGTGGTAGGTGAAGGGTCTCACTTCCAACTGTTAAACTGAACTGCAAAGGGTGGAGAGTAGTTAGCAAATTAATCCATGAGGAAAGAAGATCTGGAGCACAGCATCTGCACACCAGGGAATCATGGGAGACTGTGGCATTGTCTAGGAATGCCAGCTTAGACTACCTTGAAATCATAACAGTGGAGAATGAAAGGTGGGGAAATGGAGCGAAACAATTCTCACAAGCCATGGTATGCAATTATTTTAAATGACTATAGTGAAGTTATCATCAAACCTTTGAAATATTAATATTACATATGGTGAAAGCACATGTTCATTTTTATATGACTAGTTTGTGTCAAAGCTAAGACCAGAAGTTGAGAGTCCCAACTCCAGATGTGATGCTCTGTTCTCCAGGCCAGCAGCTTGTAAAGGGCTTGCTTTTGCATTGCCTGGAAATTGTTAGGAACAGACCTTACAGGCTTTCACACTGTGACTTCTGATCAGAAGCTCTGAGACATGGAGTAGAAATGTGTGTCTACAATAGAGACAATCCTGTTAGCAGAGATGTGGTGAGCCAGTCCCAAAGCTGTGAGCATGGGGGAGTTGTCCCCGTTACTCATGGGTATGGGCAGGGGAGAGATGCCCTCTACTCTACTCTCCCCCTGCCCACCGATGCCTGAGGCAGGTGGGAGAGCTGGCCCTAAGATCATAAGGACAGGACAGCCTGTCCCCCACCAACTGCAACACTCAGGAGAGCAGGCCCTGTACCTTGTCTAGGCAGCACAATAGAACCAATCCTGATAGCAGGGGTGTGAGTGAGCTAGACCCGAAGTTGTGAGCATGAACTGCCCCACTACTCATCTGTCATGGCAGCATGGGTGGAGGAGAGATGCCCACCCACCCCCTGCCCACCGCCCACCAAAGCTTGAGGCAGGTGGGAGAGCTAGCCCTGAGGTCCTAAGAGCAGGAGAGCTGACCCTGCCCCTCATCAACTGCAGCACTTGGGAAAGTGGCCCCTATGTCATACCTGGGCAAAACAGTAGAGCTGGCCCTGAAGGTGTAGATGTGGGAGAACCGACCCTGAGGATGTGAAAACAGGAGAACTGGCCCTGCCCCTTTGCGCTTGCTGCAAGAGAGGAACTAGCCCAGGCAATGCCAGAGAGCTCACCCTGGTGGTGAGGACAAGGGAGAGCTGGTGGGATGACCAAGCCCGCAACTTCGAAGGCCCAGATCCAGGGTTATGAGTTGATCCACCCCAACATGCACCCCCATCTATGATCTGCTAGAGCACGTGAAGGGGCCAATCCTGCAGATCCAAAACCGCAGGATCTCCACAGCACAGGGCAACAACGAGATAACCAAGAGGAGTCCAGTGAGGACCCAGCAGTGATAAGTGTAGCAGAAACCAGAGGCCTCGAACCAGGCCAATGGCTCTGCAGTGAACACTTGCAAGTAAAGATATATGGATAAAAGGGTAAACTGTGTGACTCACTGTGTCACACTACAGCTTCCATGTCAAAATTAGGTTTTCTTTTTTTTTTTTTTTTTTTCTTCTTCTTCTTCTTCTTCTTCTTCTTCTTCTTCCTCTTCTTCTTCTTCTTCTTTTCCTCTTAAATCTTATTTTATTTTATTGGTGGAGGAGCTTACAAGGGCAGATGGCAGATACTAAGGGACAGGGAAATGAATGGGATGGAGATGCATGATGTGAAAGACATAAAGAATAAGTTAAAAGGAAAGTTTGAATAAAAGAAAGAAATGTGTTGTCTAAACACTCTGTAGCCAGCTCTGGGTCACACTAAAATGTGCCTTTCTGGACTATACCAGAAAGAAAAAGAAAAGAAAAGGTTGTTTCTTTAGTACAACAGTCTGAATGCTTGCTATGAACTTGCATACATCATAAGCATTTATCACGAAGTACTCTGGAAACTTGATGAAGACATTCAGTTTGCTGGGTGATACGATGGGCAGACCTGAGCAGCTACACAGCTGTGGGTGGCCAGAAAACTCATTTTCCTCCATGCCATCTAAGGGCTAACCAGCTACATGAGAATCCAAGAGCAGACATTTTCCAGTGTTCCTGCTAGAGTTGCCTGATGCAAAGAAATTAAGAAAGTTCATTTCTTTTCTTTTGCTTCTTTTTCCCTTGAGATGAGTTCTCATTCCATAGCTCTGGTTGGCCTTGAACTTGTGGGTTCTCCTGCCTCAGCCTTCCAAGTCCTGGAATTACAAGTGTGCACCACCATGCCCAGTCAAGCAGACCCCTTTTCTATCATTACAACCTATTAGAGTTCGGGCAGATATGAATAAAAAGTCTATTAACTCATTTTTACTACTATCCACCTCTATGTTCTCTTCAATTACTGCATGACATACATATTTAATAAAATATTGATAACTGGACTAAATATGGCAATGTACACATATAATCTCAGTATTCACGAGGCTGAGACAGAAGGATCATGGGTTCAGGTCACCCTGGACCACATAGTAAATTTTTATCACTGATCCCCTATAGTATGTATTGAGACCCTGTCTCAAAAAATGCCAAAATAAAAAAGTAACAACTGAATGGGCGATCTAATCATTGAGAAAGATAAACTAATATTTGAGTATATACAAAAGATGCATTACATATGCTAAAAATCAAGCAAACTTCATATAACTGAACAGATAACATTTTAAAAAGTGAAGGCTGGACACTGCGGCTACAACATCGATTTTTCTGAAATTAGAATCATTCTGCATCCAGTCAACCTGCCCTCTGTTATTGCTGACATCAACCACTGAGGTGATGAAGAAAAATCTGCTTTGTGCTGGTATCTGGCAAACTAACACAAGTTAATTTGTCAACTCAACTATCAGTGTGATAGGGGATGTTGCAAACTAACATTAGCAGGTTAAAAGAGGGGAACTATATTATCCATAAAGAAAAACACAAGTCCACAACAGGAATTCGGATGTCACTTACAAGATGAACAATGGGAAAGGAGGCTAAAGGCAGGGTCTGAGTGACCTCTAGTGTTAGGAAGGAGAATAGAATGAGGCAGAAATCGCCCATGGTGCAGAAACCTTTAAAAAAAAAAAATCCTATTATAGACATAATGTGTATTTTACATATAATATCATTGCAACGTAGTTTTTTATTGCCATCTGTTGAAAAGTCACCTAAGGAAAAAAGGCCACCTAAGAAACAGCCTGTAGGATTTCACATTTCACCCTTCACTGAAATGCTGCTCTGACTCAGGGTATTAAAACGTGTTCTTCTGTACAGCACATGCAAAAGTTTAAAATCTCAGCCTTACTAGCCAGGCATCTTTAAGGAAAAAGAATGCCTGCTATTAAGTGTTAAATAACAGTAGGTTTCCCAATTGATATTGAGAAAGGGTCAAGGGGATGCAGAGAGGCAATAAAGTCATTCCAATTTTAGTAGTGTGGAGAGAGAGTGCTCACATTCAGGGCTTCACCTTCTAATGTATGCATTGATTTTTCTAAAAGCACAGCTCTGATCACCTTCAATCAAGGTTCTTCAAAACCCCCTGGTTGCTCACCAAATTAAGAACCAAGTCTTAGGTGGGTCATTCAAGGGCTTCTGTGAAATGACCCCCAACCTTTGTCTCTTAGGAGGAGAGCCATGTGCTGTGTGTGCGTGTGCAGACCTCCTGCTTGCCTGCATCTTTTTCCTTGCAGTTTTGTAAGCCTCTGTGGAAGAAGAGCCCCAGTCTGGGAGGAACTAGGGTTTATTTCTGATCATCTGATTTTACTCCTTATCGATAGATGTGTAGCATTATAATCATCAATTAGCCTAACTTAACTGTGATAGGATGGTGTGTGCCCCAAGTGTACTGCCACAGCCACCTCTGCACAAGAGAAAGAAGGCAGAACAAAACAGTCAAACGCCTCTGCTGCCGTTCATCAGTGCTGGGCTAGATCCTGAGCAAGACAATCCTAGCCCCAGATGCCTCACTGCAAGGCATTACCAGCTTAATATCGTCAATGAGAAGGCTAAAATCAGATGACGTATAGGAAGTGCCCAGTGTTTCTTACACATACAGCAAATGGGCTCCTCTGTCCACTCCAGCATAGCTGCCTCCGCTCACCTCTTCATTCGAAGGAGCTTGAGTGTCAGAGGACACTTGGGAGTCTCCTGCAGGAGGGAGCTGCAAGAAACACAGCATTGTATCAGCACACTTTGTCCTGCTCCCACTCAGTGACCCCTGGGATGCTGTCTCTAAAATGCCAGGTGGATTTTAGCAATCCAAGGTGTTCTGCAGCCTGGGACCACAGTTCATCATCCTCATCATTGTTGTTGTTGGGATTTGGGGTTTTTATTTTTGTTTTGTTTTGTTTGATTTGCTACTTTTTTTATGGATAACACACATACAGAAAAGTACACGAGACAGAATTCAGAGTTCCGTCAGCTGAATATCTCTGTCTAACCAGTATGCGATCAAGGAAACACTGCATTGCCCCAGCTCCCAAGGCCCCTTGGTGCCTCTTGCAAGTTGCCCTGCCAAAGACAACTGTAACACAGATGCTATTACTCTTCCCATCACATGTTATTTTAGTCTTTTTGTAGCTTTGTAAATGAGACAAGAAGAAGCTCCAAATTCATGTGATCCTATGTAACTGTAATTTGTTCACACACACCCCTTGCTAATGTGAATCTGCTATGTAAAAACGAGTTGTCCGTTTTACTATTATTTCAATTCCCCAGTTATTGATATTATTCCATAACATTCGGGATCCCAAATGTTTTCAGGAGTGTTCTAGGACTGTTCTGGCAGAGGCCACAGAATTTCCTTGCCAGAAATTCCAAAATCCTGTATTTTAGTTCCAAACAAAATCCGGTGCTGGGTGGTGGTGGCACACGCCTTTAATCCCAGCACTCAGGAAGTAGAGGCAGGTGAACCTTGTGAGTTCAAAACCAGCCTGGTCTACAAAGTAAGTTCCAGGACAGCCAGGGCTACACAGGGGGACCCTGTCTCAAATAAATAAATAAATAAATAAATAAATAAATAAATAAATAAATAAATGAATAACACGCAATCCCATTCAAGAATCAGGAAAGTCGTGTTCTCCTGAGAGCAATAGGACCCACCCATACTTGTAGACACTCTGTCATTGCCTTAGAAGCTGTTCCTGAAATCTCTACATTCTGTGGTGTCCATTCCAGTCGGTAAGCTCCATCAGCGTCCTATGAGACAAGCACAGCGCTGCCAGCTAAGCTACACAATGAATGAACTCTAGTCCCTGGTCTGGGGGAAACTGGAGTCTATTAAAGATAAGCATGCTATGTGATCCAGCTCTTCTGAGTAAATATGTAAAGACAATGAAGTCAGCATGACAAAGACAAGCCTGCACAGCCATGTCTATCACAGCACTATTGCAGGGAGCCAAAACATGGCATTACTTTAAGAACCTATAAACAGATGAAAGGTCGAAGAAAATGTATGCACGTGCAATGGGATAGTACTCAACCATAAAGAAGAGTGAGATTCTGTTGTCCTAAGTGAAGTAGATGGGACTAGAAGGCAAGATGTTAGTTAATCTGTTCCGAGAAAGATAAATACACCTTCTCTTTTATATCAGAGTGTAGAATTGTGATGACTAAAGCTGGGAAGGCTAGGGAGAAGAACAAGCCAGCAGAACTTGGACCATGGGTACCAAAACATGGACAGAAGGAATAAGCTCTTTTTCATGTTCCACAGATAGCAGGGTGACTGTGGGTCACAATAACCCATTGTGGGTTCTATGGAGGTATAGAAGAGAGAATCCCAAAGGCTCAAAGCACACAAAAAATAATAATAATAATAATGGTAAAGATCATGAAACTAGAAAGAGGATCATAGGCAGGGTAGAAGAAATCTTAGGGAGGAAATAGAGTGATATGAGAAGAAAGCAGAAAGGGTGGGGTGTAAGGGAAGGAAAAGAACCAGTCAAGGCAGGGCATGGGGGTATGGCAAGGACAAGGCAGAATAAAATCAAGTAAGAACACAGGGTAACGACATATATGTAAGAAAATGCCAAAAGAAATCCACTAGTTTGTACACTAGTCTTAAAATGTTATTTTGAAAAAGTAAGGAAAATAAAACAGTGATTGTCCTAATTTGACAAGTGTTAAAATATCACATTTGGGGCTGGAGAGATGGCTCAGAGGTTAAAAGCACCAACTGGTCTTCCAGAGGTCCTGAGTTCAATTCCCAGCACCCACATGGTGGCTCACAACCATCTGTAATGAGATCTGGTACCCTCTTCTGTATACATAATAAATAAATAAATCTAAAAAAAATTATCACACTCAACCTCATTAGCAAGTACAATTATTACTCACTAACAAAGAAAAGCAAATAAACATGATGCTATTCAATGTGACCCACTCAGAAGATTTAGCTCAAACACTATGTTATGACCCCAGGTCTAGGAGTGTCAAGGAAATCATGTATAGCTAAAGTATAAAATGTCCTTTAGATATTGTATGCCAGTAATCATATGTATAATATACAATCATTCCTGGTTTGTTGATATTTGTATTTTAATGGTACGTGTATGTGTGTGTGTGTGAGTGTGAGTGTGAGTGTGAGTGTGTGTGTGTGTGTGTGTGTGTGTGTGTGTTCCTTTCATAATTGGGCCCTGGAAATATATGCCCAGTTTAACACTTAAGTTTTAGTATTCTTATAAACCATTAAAATAGTAAGCCACAGCAGATACTACCACCAAAGTTAGAAAAGGACAAGTCTAAACAACTAATAGAAATTTACAGTGTAATAAAAGAGGAAGGACCTCCATCAGCCTTGTAGATGATCCACAAAAGCTTGGCCGTGGCGTGCTTGGGTGTATACCAGTTGATTTCAACTACTTTTCCCAGGAGGAAAATGATTCTTCAGATATTTTATTCATTATAAATAACTGAGTATATCATAATAAGTATCTGAGGCTTTAAACCACGAACCTCTGTAAACACAACCTGAAATTCCAGTGTCACTCATATGTTTAATAACCAAAATGTAATCCTCCTGATTTTCCTGTTTGAACATAGAAATTGACTCCTAGGAAGGCAGAGAAGCCAATTTGCAATGAGCACCTTTCATTTCCCACTTTTAATTCAAATCTTTATGAAATTGTTTGAAGTCTTGGCACTCATAGTGGCATTCCAATGTAGCTCGTGAGGGACCCTTTGGGGAGGGACATTTACATGTAAAATATGTCAGCATCCCAACCCAACAGGCTGTGGACTTTGGGTCCTATAAAAAGGGCATCCTTCCAACCACAAAGAAAGTAATGAGAATAACACAAGACAACAGAGCTAAGCTCCTATCACAGCTCCTTTGTTTTCTGTGCGGTAAGAACTGTACTTGTCACTCATTCATAGCCACAACCTGGAATCTGAGGCAAAACCAAGGATATGTACAGATCCTAAGATCCCTTGGTATATTTGCAGGAATAAGAGCCTTGTGGTCAAATGATATCCTCAAGATGGAAGAAGAAGTAAATGGGGCCCAATCTGAGCCAAAATCAAGGCAGGAAGAAGGAGCGTGCCAATAGACAAAATCTTCTGCTTCAAAGTCACCTACAGCACTGGGGAGCAGGCTCAGTGGGCAGGAGCACTTGCTCACAAGTATGAAGTCCTGGTTTCAAATCCCCAGCAGCCACATTTAAAAAAAACTGTGTGTGCCTATAACCCACATTTGAGAAAGAGACAGGTGGATCCTGAGCACGTGGCAAGCCAGATACCTTCTGGTTCAGACACTCATCTCAGGGCAACAAGGTAGAAGGCAACAAAGGAAGAAATGTGGAATCCTAGTTACAGGCACACGATTGTGCACACCAGTACACTCATGTGCAGGCACCATACACATAAAAACACACACATACACAAGCCTATGGTATAGAAGAGAAAACAAAAATATTAAGTATATTAGGATTACATTACATAAGGGAGCTGGGCACATTGGCACATGCCTGCAAGTTTGACAGTTAAGGGGTATTGTCAGGAGGATCATGAGTTCTAGGTCAGCCTCACTGTTTAAAGGGATTGCTATAACTTGAATGTAGATGTCCCCAGTAGGTTCATGTTTTGAATACTTTGTCCTTCAACTGGTAGCACTAGTGAGATTAGAGCCTCCTTGGAGGAAGTCATCACTGGCTTTCTGCTTTTGAAGATTATAATGGATCCCCCATCTGCTCTTTTTTCTCTGCTTCCTGTCTGCTATGAAATGAACACTCTACCCACTTCCACTGCCTTGATGCCCTGCTCAGATGTGTGGAGCCAGGTGACCTTGGACTAAATCCTCTGAACTATACAATGAATGTTTGCCTTCTTAGCTTATTTATCAGGATACATGAAAGTATGTAATACAGAATCCCTGTCTCACAAAATTTTTTTTTAAAAAATGAATGAATGAATAAGTAATTGCTAGGGATGCCATGAATATGTTGCTCTGATTGATTGATAAATAAAACACTGATTGGCCAGTAGCCAGGTAGGAAGTATAGTGTAGGCACGATAAGGAGAGAGAAGAACTCTAGGAGGTGGAAGGCTGAGTCAGGAGATGCTGCCAGCCACTGCTGCCACCATGAGAAGCAAGATGTGAGGTACCAGTAAGCCACAAGCCACGTGGCAACTTATAGATTAATATAAATGGGTTAATTTAAGATATAAGAACTAGATAGCAAGAATCCTGAGCCATTAGGCCAAACAGTTTAAATAATATAAGTGTCTGTGTGTTTATTTGGGTCTGAGTGGCTGCAGGTCTGAACGGGACTGGAGAAAACTCCAACTACAAGTAATATTTGGGGGGGGGGGGACTGCATAAACAATAAAAGTGTAGTCAGTTGTCCAAAAAGACTGAAAGACCACATGAGATGCGGTTTGACACGCAATAGCAGAACCAGCCAGATAATGGCACCCACGACCATGTCAGGTGAGGTTTCAGGAAAGGGAGGGCAGAAGTGGACTGAAGAGAGAGGAAGTCCTGCAGATGCATAAACAGAGAGCAGACAGCACCTTAAGTGACATAAAGAAGAATGCACAAGTTTCTAACGGGAAATACATCAGGCCATGTGCTTGTGCTGCAGAGAACAGTCTAGCCGGGAAAAGAAGTGCGGATGACCAGAGAGAAAGGGCGAGAAGCCGACTTTAAGATCCCGAGCTGGATACAGTTGTGAGGCCTGAGGAGCAGGGCTATGAGGGAGTCTAGCAAAGGCATCCACGGCACCCCTGTGAAGATCACAGCAGCAGAAGAGGTGGACATATGTCTGAATGTCACTGGGAAGCCGCAGCACTGAGATTTCTCCTGGCTGCTTCACTTCGTTTCAGAAAGATAAAAAGAGAAGTTATAGTTGAAGAAAGGAGGAAGGAGGGAAATTTTTAAAGAAAAGGGGATGGAGTTTACAATTTGCACATCCTAAGCTCACTGCTCTCTGGCTGCTTCACCTGAGAAGTGGGGACATGCTGTCCTCATCACGTGGTTATCACACCTCAGAGCAATGTGAAGCCTCCTCAGTAGTTCTGCTTTGTTTTCAGTCATGCTGAGAAGCTTCCTTCCAGGCAAGTGCTCTACCACCAAGCTACACCACAGCATTCTGTCACCTGAGTTTATATCAATAAGAATTCACATGCACAGAGAATGTGGCATTTAAAGTGATCTAGGAAGACTGGGGATATATCTCAGCAGCAGAGATCTTATGCAGTGTATGCAAGGTCCCGGCCCTGATCTACAGCATCACAAAAAGGAGGCTTTCTAGGATGCACCCACAAATAATCTTGGGCTTAGATTGACTTCAAAAAGTCCACACCCAGGAAAGCAATAAGTCCATTCTGGCAGAGAGAGCACGTGGCTCAGACACTGGAGAAACACTGCCATGCTGTGCTCCAGTGATGTTGTTCAGACTCTGTGCAGCTGTTTCCAGTGGAGAAAATGGAGTCGTGGAACCCAGTGGTCTGGTTCCTCCTGGCTGCAAAATTCTTGGAATGCTTAAACACAGGTACCCCGGCCTCACCCCAAGGAGAGCTTTGCAAGGTTTATACTACAACCAGAGCCTTCTTTAAACAGCAGTATCATGGTCTTTGTGCAACTATGTGTAATCGTTAAGATGAATCTTAGATATGCAATGAATAAAAATGCAAGTGTTATCATGTGTACTGCCGTAAGTAGAAAACTATATCAAAACACTAAATAAGCACTACAGAGTCTTAAAGGGCTTCCCAAATATATTTTAGAACAAAATCTTAAGGTAGACATATAATCTTTAAAATCCCAAGCTAACATTGACTTAACAAAGACAGATAGTTACAAACAAGCTTTTGCTATTTGCATGTGGAAAATTAATTATCTTCCAATGACAAGTTTACAGATTAAAAATAAACATGAATTGACTAAATTGTTTTGATGGCACAGCTGCATATATAGTCACACATTTTTCATTATTTGAAATGAGTCTTGGTTCCAGTAAATGCAATCTCCAAGGAAGAGATAGCAAGGCTGGTTCTGCTTTTTATGAGAGACTTACTGATAAAAGACTCATTTGTTTGCCTGCTCATTCCTTTCTGTTTGCTGTAGTGCAGTCCTGGTGGCGAAGCTAAGGCCTAATGCATATTAGTCAGTTGCCAGACCACTGAGCTGTACTTCTAGCCCTTACTTGGAGACAGAATCTTACTAGAATACCCAGCTCTGCCACTAAGACCCAGGGATTTGCCTGTCTCTGCCTCCCCAGTGTTGAGATTACAAGCATGTGCCACCATGCCTAGAATTTTTTAGGTGGCTTCTGGGATTCAAATTTGGGTCCCCATGCTTGAGTGACAAACATTTAACCAACTGCCGTGTCTCTCCAGACCCCAGTTCCATTGCTGTGATAAAACACTCAGAGCAACTTGGGGGAGGACGTGGTTCATTTCAGCTTACCCTTCCAGGTGAGAATCCACCTCTGGAAAAAGTCAGGGCAGACGCTCAAGCAGGAGCTTGCAGCCAAAGCCCTGGAAGAAGGCTGTTTGCTGACTCACTCTCTGGCACACTCCCAGACTCATGCTTAGCTATGGAACTGCCCACAGTGGGCAGGACCCTCTTATGTCAATTAGCAATCAAGACAGTCCTCCATTCACATACCCACTGGCCAGTCTGATCTAGGCAGGTTCTCAGTTGAGGATCCCTCTTCACAGATGATTCTAGGTTATGTCACATTGAAAACAAAGCCGATCGGCACAGTAACCAAGCCAAGTGTGGTGATGAATGCCTATCATACCATCACTTGGGAGATTGAGGCATGAGGACCATGAGTTCAAGATAGGTCTGAGCTACATAGCAACTCCATGCCAGCCTGGACCACAGCATGAGACCCAGTCTGAAGAAGGTCTCTCCTCTACTCTCCCTTACAACCTGGCTGTTGGATACTAAATAATAAATAATAAAACTATTAAGGAAGAAATGTCTTTTCAAGCCTAGCCTGACACTTCATATAAGCTATATAACATTTACATATAATATGCATAACTTAAATATTGTTTAATAGTTGTGAACCTCATTTTATTCTACCTAGGAAAATGTGAGAAATTAGTTTGATTTTCTAACTTTTTTTCCTTCGTGTGTATCTTGAGATAGAATGATAACTCCATCTAGAGTCTGTCAGAGGTCACTGTTCAACAAAAAGAAAACTATATGAAAATGACCTCATTGAAGAATGGAGAAAAAAGGTAAGAAAATTACCCAGGATACACTGATGTGACTACAAAATGTGTTGGTGGTCCCACAGGATGTGGCATAAATATACATCATTAATAAATTAGGAATCTGTGTATATGGACATAAATGTCTGTCAGAGCATTATGAAAACAGGAAATTAATAGAACCCATCTCACTATTTAATACTGTTCCTCAGCACATTAATGCCACCATGCCTTTTTAGCATCACTGTCCTACTTGGAAACATTTAAGAACTTTAAAAGTACATTTGCTAATGTCTTTATAGAGAGCAGAGTGTTCAGCCTGTTCTTTGAAATGAAGTGTCAACCATCTCTGCAATTCTTAGAAATGAGATGTTAAGAGTCTGTGGTGACAAGAATGGGCTCATTGTGGGCTGCTGATAGTACAGTCGCCTACAAATGCCTCAGTGTGCTTCAATGCTGGGCTAATGATTTGTGCCTAATGGATCATGAAGAGCATTTTGAAGCCTCTTTTTTTCCCTGAACATCATCAACTCCCAAGACCTTGTCAAAAAAAAAACAGCAGTGGTTGTCACAATGCTGTTCCCCAAATGTCCCTCACCCAATGCAACCTTTAAATGCATTTGGTGGCTTTCCAAAGTGCAGCAAAGGTCAAGGGAAATTCAATAGTACACATCTGAGCTTTAAGAAAAAAAACTTAAACCTAAAATCATATCAGAGAAATGGGGGCTTCTTCATGGGTAGAGTAACCCATTACTGTTTGAAAATTCTTGTATTACCCAGTTAGAATAAAATAATAGCTATTGGTGATGGAGCACTTGCCAAGTGTGAGATGCTAGCAAATGTGTTGTTATCTTAGTTTTTTTTATAGCATCTGAAGCCACAGAGACACTAACAGACACTAACATGACTTATTTCACAAGTAAAAAAAAAAAAAAAAAAAAAAAAAAAAAAAAAAAACCTCATAACTCAGTCCAGGTCTCCCCGGTCCCAGAGAATAAGTGCATAATTACTCTTTGAAGTCCCCAAATGTTATTATATGGGAAGCTATGAACCCAGAATGTTTTTCCAGAAATTATACATCTACTCATGAAGAAATCCTTAAAAGAAAGAGTTTGGCATTAACCTAGGTTTACATCCCAGCTCTCATTTGTGTCCTGTATAACCTTGAGCACATTTTTCAATACATTAGTGGAGTTATAATAAACTCAAACAAGTGACATGATCCCCATTTTTCAGATGAACACGCTGAATAAAAGTAATCCTACATGTGAGTGTATTGCATGATTTGGGGTACCTTTATTTGGAAAGGCTTTATTTTTAATAATGGTACCAATTTTTTTGCATCTAATCTAGATTATAAAATTGGAGAACCAGACTTTGGGGACTGTAATGATAAGAAATAATTATATAATTAGTCTTAGAGTAATCCTAGATCCAGACTACACCCTTGAGTTCTCTTCATATGAACCAATATTTTCACTGTCAGCCATCCTGGCAAGAGCTCCTTTGGGGACAATAAGAAAGGACTCAAGAGAACCACCTTGGACAGGAGAAATTATGTTCCCTTCCTTGAGGATAAGGACTGAGGGAATTCATCCAGTGTTGACTATTTCTAAGCCATATTGACACAGTCCCAGAAATAACCAAGCAGCCAATCCAACAGGAACATCTAAGGTTACAACATAGCTGTAATTTTTTAATTGTTATTAACTTTCAGTAAAAATCTGTGTTATGATCTAGAGCAAAGTTCAGCAAACATTTTCTGCAAATAATTCATGCTTTGTGGTCATGCTTTCTCTGTCACAGTGCTTAGCTCTGCCATTGTAGTATGCAAGCAAATGAGGGTAACTATGTCCCAATAAACCCTTATTTATATACACTGAAATTCTAATAATATAACTCTCACAGGAAATGTTAAGCTATTTAAAAATACATAATCTATTCTCAATTTACAGCTCATATAAAGACAGGCAGCTTTCAGGCTTGAACCATGGGTCAGAGTTTGCCAGCCCCTGCTCTAGGAAATTGAGGAGGAGGACATGTCTTCTTGGGAGAAAGACAGTAAAAGAGAAAAACCTCTGCCCTTCTCTGGAAACTTGAGAATGGAAATTCACTCCAACAGTCACCATCAAAAGACAGCCAATAGCTCATTGAGTACTTCTTTGTTGTTTTTGAGAGAGGGTCTCATGTAACCCAGGCTAGCCTCCAACTCTCTATGTATCCCAGGATGAACTTGAACTTTTGATCCTCTGTATCCCCTTCAAGTGCTGGGATCACAGTCATGTATCACTGCCCACATAAAAATGTGGTACAAGCCTGTAATTCCAGCACTCTTGGGGCAGAGGCAGGAGAATCTCTGAGTTTGGGGCCACCCTGGTCTACAGAATGAATTCCAGGATAGCCAGGGCTACACAGAGAAACACTATCTCAAAAAAGACAGCCACGTTCCATGGCATGACCAATTTTCTCCAATTTAACCAAGTCGACATTGTCTGAATTTTAGCATGCCAACACAAAAACAATGATGTTTCCTATGCTGCTGAAATTGGGTGGGATTTTTGTTGTTATTGTTGTTGTTTGTTTGCTTGCTTGCTTGCTTGGTTTTGGTTTTTTTAAGACAGGTTTGTTATACCACCACCACCCTGCTGAAAATTGGTTATTACCGATATATTCCTGAGATGTGCCTAAAACACAGAACACATTCTCATGCTGTTTTTTTCTCCTTCTTTCCTTTTATTGACTTTTTAGCTTTGAAAAATTTGTGTGATTATGCTTAATTCATATCTTTTTTGAACAACTTCTATCCTTATTAGTAAGTAGGTTTTTGTTTGTTTTATAACATAATTCTTTATTGATTATTTGGAAATTTCATAACATGCACCCCAATCCTGCTCACCTCCCAGTCCCTCCATATCCACCCCTCACCCCTACAGCATCCCCCCAAAAGAAACCAAAAAAAATTAATTAAAAACAAAATTTAAAAAATACCTCACTCGTCAGTCTTTCCAACACCTCTTCACTCAGCTTCATGGCATCGGGAGCTGCAGTGTGTCATACAATGTACCCTTTATCCAATCAGCCACACCCAAAAACAGTCATTGCAATGAGTCATTAGTCTGGTTCAAGGCCTCTGGCTTCTAGTACACCATCATCACTGGACCCTCACCAAAACTCCTCTCGGGTGTCCTGCTGTTGCCCCAAGTCATGAAGAACCTTCGGCTATCCACAGGACCAGTCTCTTCACACACTCCAAGAGGTCATAGATGGGATAGATGTTAGGGTGGGCCAATCCAAGGCCCAGCATGTGTGCCTGGGTGATAGCTGAGCTGGTCAGTCCAGGCTGTTGGGACTGTTCTACTCAGTCATGGGGAGGAGCCAGTTCTCCTATGCCCATGGAATTGGAGCCAGCTCTCCCACACCCAAGGTGAAGGGTGGGGCCATCTCTCTCAAGTAGGGGAGACAGCTCTCTCATGAGGGGCAGGACCAGCTCTCCTGCTGCAATGTCCAGTGTGGGGCAGGACCAGCTATCCCAGGGTCAGTGAAGTATGGGGCCAGTTCAGCACAACCCTCAGATTTCAACATGCATGATTCCTATGCCACGCACCCCCCCCCCCATGGTAACAGGGCTATGAACATTAATACAGACCCCAGCTGCTGTGGGACCATGAATGCAGACATGGTGGCCCTTGGCAGCAGCCTGTCCAGACAACACCATGGACCCAGGTGGCAGCACAGGCCACTCTGATTGGCATGGCTCCAGCAGCCCGGCCCTTAGACACCAACATGTCCACAGGTTTGGCCTTTAGTGGCATTAATTCATTTCTTCACCACTAATTTTTTTTCTAAATCTGCTACTAGAAGAATAGAAAGTCCAAACTGTTATTACTTAAGACACAGATTTATTTTTAATTATTTATTACATATCAAGAGATTTACTTTTTCACTCCTGAGAAAAAGGACAAAAATATGGTGCCAGTATTGAGGGGCCAAAGACAGGACTTTCTTAGCATGCATAATTCCCTTGAGCCCCAGCACCACATAAAACCAGGAGCAGAGGTGTATGGCTGTGGTTCCTGCACTTGAGGGAGAGCCAGCAAGACCAAAAGGCCAAGGTCATCCTGGAATACACAGAGTTGGAAGCCAGTCTGGGTTCAATGAGACTTTCTCTCAAAATCAAAAAGCAAGTACTCAGAAGAGTCCTTAGTGATGAACTCTCCTTATATAAAAACTGCAACATGTCTATCTGTTCCTCCACATTCTGTGAACCTCTGTGTGTGTGCGTGTGCACACTCCCATGTGCCTTTCTCCAGCCTTTACTTTTATGTGCACTTTGAAATAAAAACCTCTCATTAAATACATTCATCTTTCCGATTAACCAAAGGAGAGTTTTGTGAACATTAATGCAGCATAGGAAATCAATACATCACAATTAGAAAAGGGCAATTGGAAAAAAAAAAAAAAACTCCTGGCTTTTATTTTATTTTATTTTATTTTTATTCAGACACACTCAGTTTGTTTGGATGGAAAATAATTATGCTATTCACTCCATCAGCCTGAATTCTTGAACCAATGAAGCCAATGAACACTAATGAGAAGGCATTTTTCATGTCCGTTACATCTGACTCAACACTAAGTTGCTTAATGGATTACATTTGGGTTTCATCTTAGAGCTGATTAAATATTTAACATTTGGAACAAAAATACAGCCACATTTGGTAAGTTAACGGTGAGATGCAGAACAGCTTCTAGCATCTAATTTCAGAAGTGCAGTACAGGCAGTACTATTAAATATGATCCAACCCAACTGGGTGTGGCGGTGCACACCTTTCATCTAACACTCAGGAGGCAGAGGCAGTGAATCTTTGTAAATACATGGTAATTCTGGTCTACAAAGAGTTCTAGGACAGTCAGGTTTACACAGTACCCTGGCCAAAAAAAAAAGTGTTGGGTGGAAAACTTATGTCTAAGAAGACAGCTGGCCTGGTCCAGGTCATCTGGGTACACCTTGATCTGCCATTTCTTTTAGCTGGATGTTAGACTCCTTTCAAGAAACTCAAAACTGAACTTACTTCTTTCAGGATAGTGACAACCTAGTTTTCAGAAATTGGCCAACCTCCTGAACAGACACAGGATTTCTATTTGACTTCAGCACACCTTCCCACACTAAGAGAGAGGTCTGGGCTTCAGATGCTGTGGATGCCTGGCTAAGTACCAACATGATTGAGTGTCAGATTTATTTTTAGAGTTGGAGTTACAGTTAATGAAAGATGTAAAAGATAAGACATCAATTTCACAAAGAAATACACACTGCAATAAAATATTCATGGGCCCTTCTCTACCTATGGATGCTTGAGCATAAAGGAAAATAAGATTGATACAATTGAATAGTCTTTTTTTTAGTTCTAATTTAAATGTAATTTAGGAAAATTAATATATAGCTCTGATTTAGAAGTTGTGAGGAGTAGCTAAATTCCAAGCTATTTTGATTCAACTGATTAATTTTACAACAGTATCAGGATAAAATTAACATAATAAACAGCACACATTTAAGAGGTAAAGTTCAACAAGTGTTGGTGTATACACTCATGATTATTGCCATCAAGATAATAAACATTCCCACCATACCCTAACTTTTCCACTCCCTCCCAACTCGGTCCAGCCAGCCTCTGTACTTTTTGTTACTTGCTTTTATCTTCTGGGTATCAAATGTTCCTTTATTGAACATTTTCCTGTGCACATCTTACTTAGCTGGGTATTCAGACATCTGATCATGAATTTCATCTTTGAAATCATGAGGTTGGTGGCCATCCACCCAGCAGACGGAAGACACAACAGTCCCCACAAAATTGTTTTATGCTTCGAGAGAGTCCTCCAGTTAAAAACTCAATGGTGTTGACAGTCTCATCAAAAGTGATACATCCACAGTGCACAGTGTGGTTTTTCTTTTTTGTTTTGTTTTGTTTCAGTTTTGTGTTGTTTTTTTGTTTGTTTTGGTTTTGTTGTTCTTGTTGTTGTTGCTAGTGCTGTTGGTGTTGTTTTCTGTTCTATTCAGTCTCGTGGGGTTTTCTCGAGGGCTTTCAGAAGTGAGCATGTGCTTTGGGGTTTTTGCTTGATTGAAAGGGATTTTTCTTTGTCATGTTGTGGTTTGCTGTAGTGCGAGGGAATAAAACAAGGACTCAGCATGCTGTGTAAGAATTCTACCACACAGCTATGTCTCCAGCCGCCCTAGAGGGCTCCAATGACCTGGACAGAATTGGACAGCACCACTTTAGTCTGAGCCTGTCCATTCTGGAGGGTCAGTTACAATGAGATCGTCATGCCCTTGGAAATATCATCACAACCAATATTTTGGAGATAGAACTGGGAACCCATCTTGGCCACCAAGGCAAGAATGCTATCTCTCCCTTCAGATGAAAAATCCTGAGAGGCATTCTGTCATCTCCTCAGGGGTTCCTAGCAGAACTGGGCAAGTGGTACATGAGTGTAAGGCCACCCACTAAAGCAAGAAATTCTCAAGATTTCTTTAATAATTTTGTGGGGAAATATATTAGACTGACTCCTAATAGCTTATCAATATTTCCACAGATTAGTGTATCTGGAAGCTTCTTTTGTTGTAGATGGCAATAACTCAAAGACCCATAACTAGTCAAGGTGCAGAGAAGGAAAGACTACAAAATGCTCATCCTTAATTGGAATAACTATATCACTATTCTCTCCCAAGGCTCAGGGTTGTCACACATATAAACTCACAGATGCTGTAACAGCATGCACAACACCTACATAAGGAGGTGGGCGTGAAGTAACTATTGGCAATTGATAGCTGCTAAGAGAGGAAGGGTCAATTTTCTTGAAGAGTATGGCCTCTGGTAGGCTGACTACACTCCAGTGGAAACCCACACACCCAAGAATATAAGGGCAGCAAAAATCATATTTGATGATTTTTTTAAGTGAAGACATAGAGTTGGGTGGGTAGGTGGTAGGCTAGATCTTGGAGGATATAGAAGAGGGGAAATGAATATGATCAAGCACATTGTATGACATATTAATTCCCAAATAATTAACAAAATGTTTTAAACAGATAAATTTTATCTCTAAAAGTTAATTTAAAAATAAATAGGAATCTAATCCATTTTACAAGTCTCCTGGTAAACACTCTCCTCACTGTACAGCTTCCTGCTATCCCTTGACTGCTGCCTCTGGTCCCCCAACAAGCCCATCACTCTTCTCTCAGGATTCAAAAAAAAAAAAGGAGCACAGCATGCCTGGTTAAAGAGGAACTGGGTTTCACATCTTCCCAAAATCTCAGTTTATGAAAACTTTTTCCATGAGCTATTTTTGATGAAAGATGTTTTCATCAAAATGCTACAACCTGAGACTTAGATGCCTAAGTTATAGATACGTCCTTGATATTAATATGAAGTGTGTCTTCAAGTAAGTTCTTCTTCATCTCAGAGTATAAATTATCTCTTTCCAGATCAGACAGTCTATATACAGGATACTCAGGATAACAGGAGCTTTCAGTGTGCTAACAGCTCATAAGGCATGTATCCTCAAATATACAGGTTAACTTGGGGATTCACAATGAGTACATTTTTTTAATCTGCTAGCTTGGTAAAGTTATAGTTGTAGAATCTTCTCCAAGATCCGTGATTTCACTAGCCCTGGGTAGCTGGTTTGGTTTCATGTCATTAGCCCTGGGAAGATTGGTTTGTTTT
Organism: Onychomys torridus; assembly: GCF_903995425.1. Classification (NCBI taxonomy): domain Eukaryota; kingdom Metazoa; phylum Chordata; class Mammalia; order Rodentia; family Cricetidae; genus Onychomys; species Onychomys torridus. The sequence goes on along the minus strand of NC_050447.1, from coordinate 23,389,462 downwards.
CCAGTAGCAGTATGATTATCCTCTTAGTGAGTGGGTGTGAAGTCCAATTAGAGAGCTGTTGGTTACCAAGGGATGTGTGCCACTACTACATGCTTAGGGTTATTGTGTTATGCTGGTCACTGTTGTGGTTCATAGGTGCCATACCTTGGTAGGACTGGTAGTTGCTTCCCTCCTTTGGAAGTTTGAATGGCACCTTCTGATACCATGAAAGCTAGTCCTCAGAGAGGAGACTTGCAAGTCAGATGCAGCTCAGGGGTGTCTGGGCCCTGTGTCTGAAGTGCATGATGTCTTCATCAATAGGGACTTACCTTCCACCTATGAGGCACAACCAAGGGCAATAGCAATGGCCTATATGTTTGGAAAATCTCTTGAACAACCCTAACCGATACTCAAAAGAGGACTTCTCATGCCTGTTGTTGGGATTTTTATTAGGTGGTTTTTCACTCTTAGAGGGAGCATTGTCAACCCAGATGAAAATTTTTCATTTAAGCTACATATATATATTTATACACAGGCTTACATGTGTTACAGTTTGGGGGGTAAATAATTAATAGTATGACTGCTTATGGCTTTTTCAGACATCCTTATTGTTATTTTGCCTTTCTCTCTCCTTCTTCTGCATTTATCTCCCTCTCTTCTCCCTAATTAGAGCATCACCTCCTTCTACACAAAGAACTACAGGCAACTGAGGAAGGCTGAGAGTGGGAGAAATGACTTCCCCAGGGAAGAGCTCACCAATTGCTTCTCCAATACCCAATGGTCAGCCCTGAAAACATATACACACAAGCGATATTATACAGACTAAGCAGGTTACACTTAGAAATGTGTACATATATACATATATGCATGTAACAATAAGTAATGGAAAAAAGAGGCCATGAGTTTGGAAGAGAACAAAGAAGGGTATATGGGAGGATTTGGAGGAAGGAAGGGGAAGACGTAAATGATGTAACTATAGTCTCAATAAAAGAAAATTTTAAATTACATTTTTAAAAATACATGCTAAGTCTACCCTAGGCAACACACCCACTTTCTCTATTCTTCATTGTGTCCTCTCTGTAAAGACACATACTAAACAAATCATGATAAGGATGAAATTTGAACAGAATCGCCCCCAAATGAACCAGCTGCCCAGTGATGCTAAATTATCCTCACAACAGTTGGAAGAAATTTCTAAGAAGTCATTTAGGGCAATGTTCAAAAACAGAAATTCTAAAATTGGTGACATTTTGCAAGAAAGGATGGAGGATGTCTTTAGCAAAAAAAAAAAAAAAAAAAAAGTTGATGCCAGTTCCTGCTTTACACTGTTGAGTAGCTGCTAACTTTTAGGATTATTGTCGTTCACTACTAGAAGGAGTACCCATGGTAAATGAGGAGCAAAATCACATCAGCACCACAGTTTATAATAACTAAAAGTTCTAGAATTTTGGAGAACATTTAAAGGAGTACTGAGAAGGATTAGCTAAGACTTCCCTTAGCATGAGCTTAGCTCTAAAGACCAGGGTCAATGGAAATGCTTGTATCTGAGGAGAGGAATCCGTGAGCATGTGTGGGGGATGAGTCTGAACTGCAATATCCTTTGTATTCTAAATGCTTGGCATTCCCAACAAATATTGTAGACACTGTTATAACTCTGTAATAATTCCTTTAGAAGAATGCAGTTAGAGTCTCACACATAGAACAACCCCCAGTACAAATCCAAATCAATAAAGCAAATGGATAAAGTGAGAAGAATGGATGAATCAGACTTGGTTGGAACTCAAGCCCACCAGCCCCTTAGGAAGACTGAGACTCTCTTTTCTAGGGCTGTGTTAATGAGCTTTTTATCACCATGGAAAAAGAAAAAGAAGTCTTCTAAAAGAAGGGAGGTTTTCTTTCCCTCAGTTTCAGGGGTTTGGGGCTATGGGCACTTGGCTCCAATATTTCTGAGCCTATGATGAGATAGAATGACATGATGAAGTTGGGAGCGGGGAGCACTGTGAAATAAAGCTGTCTCATAATGACCAGGAAGCAGAGAGAGAAAGAGCAAGTAGCAGGGGTTCTAACATACTCTTCAAAGGCACACCCACAATGACCTACTTCCTCCACCTTGGCCCCACCCCCTATAAGTTGCTCCTCTTCCAAATTAGCACTCCAACCAACCAAGGCATTTGCACATGGCTTGGGGGCCGTTTTTATCCAAACTGCAGAAAATGTCCTTCTCCCTAAGTTTAAACATTGATTCTACCACTCCTCACCTGTGCGACATTGAACAATTACTCCTCACTGTTTCCAGTACCTCATTACATATAAGAACAAAACTGACATTTACTTTATAGGATACTGTTGTGTATTAAATGATGCAACACATGTGGAGAGCTTGGGAGATTACCCGGCACATAATTAGAACTCAATTTCATAGTGGCTATTATCATTATTGTTCACCACTATTATTAGTAGCTAATTACAGGTTACTATCTTCGTACTAACATTCAAGTTACTCCTTTCCATGTACCTCAGTTTACACTTTCATAAAGCAGGCACCATGAGGTGATTAAAAGACCAAAATGAGACAGTGAATAAAGTCACCCCAGGCCAAGGCCTGAGTATGGAGGCTCTGGCTCAGTCATATGGTAAAATGTGATTTGAGTGTGCCGAATTTAAAGGTCACTAGTCAAGAAACACTAGACACTTTGAAGCAACTGGAGGAGGTGAGACCTGGTAGCCAGCTTTATTTATTGTCAAGGCCAGCACATTCATAAACTCTCCTCATTAAAATTTGCCAATTAATGAGCAGTGGCATAGCCCCTAGCAAAGGTCAGCAGCAGCCTAAGCAAACTTATCAAAAATTCAGAGGGGTTCAGAGTTTGGGAAAAGTTCATTCTTCCCTTAATGAACGGCTCTAATTACAATCCTGACATAACAAAATACGAAATGCTCTCTTCAAAAGACACCAAGTCAAAGGTTTAACAGCCCAGATAACCTTCTCCTTTGGTACTGGATGACCCAGATGGAGGGGAGGAGGGGGGAGAGAATCTTAAGAGTACAGTCAACAGGGTGGATGAAAGGGCTTTTCAAGAAATAAAAGCTTGGTAGAACATCAGAATCCCAGCACAGTGAAGAAACTGAGAGCGGATAAAAATACTCCCACATCCTGGGATCTGGGTGAACACAGAGTCAAGACTCTGGCTAATCGTCCTTCTTAGCAGACATCAAAGTATTTATTTGGTGACCTTTCTAAGCTAGTTATGAATAGCTCTTTGACATCCTGAAGAGTCTGAGCCTGTAATTGTTGCCTCGTTTAGATAAAAAAAAAAAAAACCTAAAGTATGTGGACACAGAATGGATATGCTGTGTTTAAATTGTTTCTGAAATAACAGGTCCAGGGTTTCAAACCAGGTTAGCACTAGCCAAAGGCTTAGTGAGAGAGAGCACAGCCTGACCCTCTATGCATCCACTAGGGGAGCCACCATCTTGGAAGGGTTGATTTCATCCATTCCATGACCTAGGACCAGTTTCACAGAGGGCTTCAAAAACTTAGGAAAGTTCAGGTTTTGATTCATTACATGAAAGTAAGTGGATGGAATGATGAGAGACATTAAATCTTAATGTTCCCCACCAGTTTCAAGGGTCTTTAAAACTTTTAGACAGCAAGAGACTTTTCACTCATAATGCCTCAAAAACTTCTGAAAGTTCTAACCAAACGCACAAGAACAAGGTGAGAAATCGGCTCAAGAATTAGAACAAGCACATCACAGGAGAGTACAAATACGAAAGAAGAAATATGCTCAAAGGCACAAAGTGACTCATTTAAAGTCAACAGGAAGCAGGCAACCCTTCCTCAACAGGTCACAGGCATCTCCACCTATGTGTTTATTTATTCCATAAATTTCTGTTGAGCATCTTGCATGTGTTCAGTCTTATTTGTCTGCAGGATGTGATCAAGCATCCAAACCAGACATGATCCTACCACTCACAAAGCTCCTACTCTAGTAGAGGAAGGGAGATGATAAATCAATTAACAAATGCAAAAAAAAAAAAAAAAAAAAAAAAAAAGAACCAGGAACCACTGTTTGGAGATAATCAAAACAGAGGGCTGGTGCTGTATTTGAATGCTCTATCTCAGAAGGTCCCTATGTTAATTTTTTGGCACTGTAGTTTAATGATAGAACTTAGCCAAAGGTCTTTAGATCACAAAGAGCATGCCCTTGAAAAGACTCTGGACCACAAATCCCTTCCTCTTCCTTCTCCCGTCCCTTATCTCCTGACTTCATATGAGATGAGCTGTTTTGTTCTTACATTAATCCTCATAAGAATGTGCTGCGTGATCAGTGGGACCAACTTATCATGATCAATACCCTCAGAAACCTTGAATCAAAGTAAACTTTGTTCTTAGGAGTTGATGGCTTCTGGTACTTGTTCTGATGGTGAAAGGCCAGATAATGCAGATATATCAGCCACCGTATGGCTGATAGAGTTGGAATGATCAGAGAAACTCACCCTAAGTGAAACAGTTTCAACTAAGACTTGACTGGTGCAGAAGTTAGCTAAAAGAAGGCTGGAGGGTAGAGCGTGGCAGCAGAATGTGCTTGGTGGAAGGGGTAAAGCGGCTTACAAACAAGGGAAGGGTGTCTGGATCAGCAGTGAGGAGGGAGATTAGAGCACAATAGTGGTAGAATCTATGCATTTTACCACAGACAACGCAGAGCCCACTAGGGATTCTAACCAGAAGAGAAATCTGAATTCCACTTCAAAGACCATTCTGGAGGCTGGAGAGGTGGCTCAGTGGTGAAGAGCATGGACTGTTCTTGCAGATGATCCGAGTCCAGTTCTCAATACCCTTCTTGAGCGACTCATGGCCACCTGTAAGACGGGCTCCAGGGGATCCGATGTTCTCTCCCAGCCTCCTGGGGTATTCACACTTACAAGCACACACTCACACACAGACACAAAATAGCAATAAGATAACGTAAAGTCACAAAGTTGTGCCCTGGGAAAGGTGGGGGTATGGAATTACAGGGGTGGGGAGGCAGGGAAAGAAAGGGGGAGGGGAGGTGACTCACCAGAGCGCACTGAATGCAGGTATGAAATAGTCAAGAACTAACTCAAAGTTAAAAAAAAAAAAATCATTCTACAGCTAGTAAGACAGTTCAGTGGGTGAAAACACTGAGCAAGCCTGACCATTAAATTAGTTTAGTCTGCCAGGCAGTGGTGGTGCACGCCTGTAATCCCAACACTCAGGAGGCAGAGGCAGGCGAATCTCTGTGAGTTTGAGGCCAGCCTGGTCTACAGAGCGAGATCCAGGAAAGGAGCAAAGCTTTACTTTAGTCCCTGGAACCCATATAAGAAGCCAAATGTGACAAACAGCACACATCTGTACTCCCGGCACTTCTGTAGTGAAATGGAGGCAGAAGATTTGCCCAAAGCTCGTGAGCCAGCTCACCTAGAACACACTGTGGCAGAAACAAAAAGAGAGACCCTGCCTCAAAGATAGGAGAAAACAGACTCTGACCTCTCTACTTGTGCCACGGCTTGTGCACACATATGTGCACATGTATGCACGCGCGCACACACACCGCCACACAGGCATGCACCATAATAATTTTTTAATTTTAAAAATACTTTAAAAATCATTTCATTGCCGGGTATGAAAATACATGCCTGTGATCCTAGCTCTTGGGTGGCTGAGGCAGGAGGATCACAAGTTAGAGACCAAGAAAGAAAGAAAGGTAGAAAGGAAGAAAGAGAGAAAGACAAAAGATCCTGCAAGTAGATTGTTTTAATGCATGAATATTGTTTTCAACAGCATGGATGGAACTGGAGGATTATGTTAAGTGAAAGAGGCCAAGCACAGAAACACAAGCAGCACATGTTCTCACTTAACCGTGGAGGCGAAACGGTGGATTTCAAAGAAGCAGAGAATAGCACAGGGGATTCCACAGTTTGGGAAGGGTGTAGAGGAAGGATGGAGAAAGGACAGGGCACAGGAGTAAGTCCTCTGCAAGAGCAACAAACGCCGTACAAACGCCGTAGTCTCTCCAGTCGAGGAGAAATAACGTTTAACATTGTGTGGCTTGCTAGGCTGACCAGAGTTTACAGCAACTAATTGTGTTTTGCTTTTGTTTTTGTTTTTATTTTTGGAGACAGGGTTTCTCTGTGTACCTCTAGCTATCCTGAAATTCACTCTGTAGACCAGACTGGCCTCAGACTCAGAGATTATCCTGCCTCTGCCCCCTAAGTGCTGGAATTAAAGGTGTGCACTACCAGGCCCAATTTAATTGTATATTTCATTACAGCTAGTAGAGAAGGCTTTTTAATATTTTCAATACAAGGAAATGAAAACTGTCTGAGGTAAGAGATATCCAAGTCCCATCTAGTCAGTATATGTTGTATACCTGCATTGAAATACCAAGCAGTACTTCCTAAATCTGTACAATTTCTATGTGTCAGTTAAAAAAAAAAAAAAAAACTAATTTTTTAAAGTTTATTGTGGTGAGGCTGGAAAGATGGCTTAGGGGGTAAGAGCACTTAATGTCCTTGCAGAGACCCTGCGTTTGGTGCGCAGCACCCAAATGTTGGATAACAATCTGTAACTCCAGGTCCGGGGGCCTTTGACTCCCTCTCCTGACCCCCACACGCACCAAACACACAGACATACGTGCATACAAAAAAACTCGCACATAATCCATCCTGGGAGATGCATAAGTACTGAAAAAAAAAAAAAAGTAGACTGGACCAAAAGGTAGAGTCAGGGTGAAGTTCAGGAAGGAGGTGTCTTTGGAGGAGCTGGGAAGAGATGGCAGCATCCTGAAAACTTGGCATGCTTCGGAGGTGGAGACAACAGGCTTGCCTGTGGATCGGTTGAATGTGGGTGGAGCTGAGCAAAGAGACAGAGACAGGAAGGCCTCGGGTGGGGGTTCCGCTTGAGCACCAGATAAGTAGTCATTGGAAGAGAAAAATTGGTTAGGGAAAGAAGTGATCTCTCTCTCTCTCTCTCTCTCTCTCTCTCTCTCTCTCTCTCTCTCTCACACACACACACACACACACACACACACACACACACACACACACACACACACGTTTAATATCAAACCTTGGGGAGGCAAGAGGATCCCAAGTTCAAGTTCACCCTGAGCTAACGGATGGGGAATATCCTGAGAAAAATTACCTAGACAGATGGATGGGGAATATTCAAACCGAAGGTTCACATCAAATTGAGAGTTACGCCCTGATTGTCATTTAAAGCTATGGGGATTGGGGAAAGGTGCCAGGCCAAAGGGAGTCCTTTTCCAGAAGAGCTGTCCTGGGGGCTTGGAGGGGAAGTGGGGAGAAGCGGGCTCGTCCGCTTTTGCTCCAACACAGCAGTTCTTGCCAGTGTTTGGAAAAAGCAGCAGCTCGCGCGCGGGTTTGGAGTTGGAACGTCTGTCCTGCAATCATAAGGCCCTCTGGGGCAGCTACGAAGGCTCGGATCACTGTGGCTGCACAGGGAGCGCTGGTCCTTCAGAGCACGCGCGCTTGCACACAGCTGTCAAGCGTCACTAAGCTAGAGAAGGAAACCGAGATCTAGGCCGGGGTGAGGCTGCCCCCTCGCGTCCTCCTTCGTTCATGACCCAAGCGTCATTCCGAAATCACACTTCTAAAGAAAGTAGCAAGCATTCAGCTGCCTCTATTTTCTCCCAACATTTATTTTTTTCTCAAAGCAACCCAATTTTCTAGAAGTTAATCCCATGGGTCCCCGTTACAGGAACATGGAAAAATGAGGAGAGGAGAAAATCCCAGATTACTTTAAACATCACACGCACCCCACAAACTTGTTTGTTTGTTTGTTTGTTTGTTTGTTTGTTTGTTGTAGCAGCTACACACATGCAATTTTCGCCCCAAGAAGCTGAAGCAGGAAGACCAACAGTTCGAGGCTAACCTGAGCTACATAGTGACTCTACCTCAAAGAGCTTTTTTTCGATTGCTTCTATTTGTTCTTGAGTTTATTTTCTTTTTGTCTGGTTGCTGTTGCTTTGGTTTTTACATACATCACTACAAATATTTAAATGGTTGCTATTTCTATCCAGGTTTGCCTTATATATTTTAAATACAATAAGCTACTCTGACAAAGCATCGTGAACAAGGCTGTCTCTTATCACAAAGCCCAGGTTGACAGCTTAATGGTCTCGGAGACTTGCTGTTCCTCTAGGGGCCCAGGGGAGTGTGATCTTACTATGAATGTGACTGTGAAGCTGATTACACCGTGTCTAGATGTCAGACCCCCCCCGAGACCAGAACCTGAGGCAAGGAGTTGAGTGAAAATAATGTCAGGATGCAGAAGTGTGGCCGGGTGGGGCATGCCAGAATCCCAAGCAGTGCAGCAGCTGACGGGATATTCCCAGGTGGTCTAGCCTGCGGTATCAGTGAGTTCCAAGCCATCCTGGGGTACATACGGAGACCCTATCTCAAAAAAACACAAGAGGAGAAAAATGAAAGGAGGGGAGGGCCTGGGGAGGAGCAGGAGAGGAAGCAGGAGTGGATAAGGTCGGAATAAAAAAGCAAAGGGATCCAGGGATGGGTTCGTGTGGTGCCCGGAGCCCCCGCCCCAGAGGGCTTCTGAGAATCCGCCTGGCATCTCAGAAGTGTCTGTCTGAAGGGCAGAAATTTGGTACATTGTTCAGCTAGCTCTCATTTCTTCTTGGTTAAGGACCGTTCTTTTCGGCATCTGGTCTGAGCTTGTAAGAAGCAGCGGTCTCCCTTCCCCGCTTTAGAAAAGTCTGGAAGCAGGAAATGAGAAAGACACCTAAGAAACCATGGAGCCAACGTTTACAGTCCACCTCAGCAAAGTTGCAAAGATACATCCAGGGGAAGTGGCTCCAGAAGGACTGTAACTTCAAAGGAGGCTCTCATCACGAATAATTTGGAGAAGCCTTGCTCTAAAGGGGACACAGAACATTTGCTACTTGCTAGCTGGTGAGTTTTGGCAGCTTTTCTCACTGAACTCTGATTTCTTCATCCATAAAGTAATAATAATGGTAGCTATAATTAAGTGCTCTTCTGAATAATAAATGTGTTAATATATGTGAGGTGCCTAGTGCAAGGAGAAAAACACATTAAGTTGTTATAGTATTGTTAATAAGATAACAATTATAAGAACAATATCTCATTTGCTTTGCTGGGCTCCCGTTCTGTCTCACATTGGTGGGCCCCTTCGTGGGCTCATTCCTACTTTGTAACTTCTGTTATTCAGACACATGATACTTGTTTTTGTCTTACCACAGCCTGCTTATTGGGTGTTGGCTGTGCTATAAGACTGCACTCGCCTTGGTCTATAATTCTGCTTTGTTCCTCAGACTATTTAGCATTGTCTTATGAAGTACCAGAAACTAGTTATTTATATAAACACTGTCCCCAACTAAGCCCCGTCCTCACCCACACGAATCCTTTAGAACTGTAGCATGCCACCCTTGGAAATACGACAAGCAGACCAGAGCTGGCATCTGAAGAAGCTTGCTACTTTTAAAGTAGTCACCCTGCAAAGTCTTGCATCCCTCTTGGCACCCCCACCCCCCACCCTATGCATACATCTAGGGAACAATAAAGCCTTGGAATATTAAAGTACTCTGAGGCAGTCTGCAACAAGGCAAAACAGAAGTGACTGCCTGACACTAAGAACCTCATCTTATCTTTCTTTCGTGAGCTCCACCCCATATCTAACCTAGGAACCTTGGCTTCCTGAGTGTGCAGCATTAGCTACTGTTTTCATCCATTTGTTGAATATTTTAGCACCTACTCTAAGATGATTGATGTATTAAGTGTTGAGAAAGGACTCAAAGGTGATTAAAGTGTGAGTTATGGTATCAAGATCCCTATGGTCTGTGAGGAAAGATAATAAATACTAAATGCTCCTGACGGTAGCAGTGAGTGATGTGTCTTTGAGAGAAGACAGTGGGATCCTTTAGGGAAGACGCAAATTCATGTCTGTATTCTCTGCAGCACGCAGGAGGCTCCTAACAAGAGCTGCGAGAAGAGGGAATGCAGGGACTAGGAAGCTCAGTTGTCTCAGAGGGAGGAGTTCGACATGCTACAAAAGGCTCTTAGATGGTTTTTTGCTCTGGTTTGCATGTCCTTCCTAAAATGGAAATGGAGTTTTAGTTTCCACTGTAACACTTTTAAGAGGCAGGATCTCTGAGCGATGCCTAACCCAAGAGGGCTCTACTCTCAATGGTGACTCTGCTGCAGTTACAAAAAGATGAATTGAGCCCTTTTGTTCCTTGGCTCTTCTGCCTTTGTGCTGTGTAAGGGACACTGTTCCTCCCCTCTGCAAGATAAGACATTCAAGGAAACCATCTTAGGAACAGAGATAGGCCTTCACCAAACTCCAACCCTGCCAAGGCAATGATCTTAGTCCCCACCCTCTGGTCTGTGGGAATTAAATTTGTTTTTATGAATAACCTAGTCTGTAATATTCTGTCAGAGCCTCACAAAATAGATGAAGAAAAGTCTTATAGATGAAGGTAAATTAAAAGGTCAGTAGCTGGGGCTGTACCTCACCTGATAGGTGCTTACCTAGCATGCATGAAGCCCTAGGTTCCATTTCCAGCACCACATAAACTGGAATTATTCACATACACCTATGATTCCAACACTCAAAAGACAGAGAAATGAAGGTCAGAAGTTCAAAATCACCCTCAACTCTAAGATCTTGTCTCAAAAAAAAAAAAAAAAAAAAAAAAAACTCTGGGGAGGATTTCAATAGACTGAAATGTGAGTAAATAAATTCTCAGTTCATAGAACAAAGGCAAAGAGGAGCTGTTTATGTGTCATCTACAACAGCATTGACCACATGATGGGAAGCTAGGATATTCACCAAGGAACAACAGAAGGAGCTGGAGAGAATGTTTTAGGCCATTTAACTGAACCTCATAGATGGTGACCCACTTATGGCCAAGTGCAGTCACCAGGGCACTACTGAAAAACACCTGCACTTTACCATTCACCATAGAAAGGACAGATTTCACTTGCAACCGTTACCACCTCACCAGAACAGTTTCTTCCTATAATTTAGGCCACATGTTCATAAAGAGCCTAAATAAAAGACTATATATAGACACTATATATAGTATATTAACCTGTAGTCTCAAATTGTGATCTAGAGAAATAACATTTTATAAACAGTTTTAATATCTGTAGGTGAAATTTTAACAAGCAGCTGACTCATGTGTTCAACAATGTTTTTCTCAATCAGACCAGACCTGGAGACCAGCAGAAACATAAAGGAAAGAGGGCCCAAAGTATGGGAGGGCACATTTGTTCCCAAGGGATGACCCCATTACCAGGAGCATGATCTGATGTGAAAAAAGATCCTCACCACGGTGTTTGTGGGAAATAGCAGAGAGACATAACAGAGAGGAAATTCTGTGAAATGGGCAGCAGAATAATTGAAGCAGCAGAGCTGGAGTGAAGGCTTAGAGCAATGGCTCTCAGCCTTCCCAATGCTGCAGCCCTTTAATGCGTTCCTCAGGTTGTGATGACCCCCAACAGTGACATTGTTTTCATTGCTACTTCATAACTGTAATTTTTCTACTGTTATAAATTGTAATGTAAATATCTGTGTTTTCTGGTGGCTTTAGGCAGCCCCGTGACTAAGAACATATGCTGAGTTCAGTTCCCAGCAATCACACTGGATGATTCACAATCACCTGTAATTCCAGCTCCAAGGGATCCAATGCCCTCTCCTCAATTCCACAGGCAACTGTATTTGTACATGCACATATGCGCACTAAGACACATAGACATACATAATTTAAAAATAAATCTTTAAAAGAGAGATAGTTCTTCACAGATCTGGAAAGAATAATACTCAACTTCATATGGAAAAACAAAAACCCCAGGATAGCCAAAAGAATCCTGTACAATAAAACAACCTCTAGAGGTATCACAATCCCCAACCTCAAGCTCTACTATAGAGCTACAGTAATAAAAACAGCTTGGTACTGGCATAAAAACCAACATGTGGACCAATGGAATCGAACTGAATACCTTGACATTAACCCACACACCTATGAACATATAATTTTTGACAAAGAAGCCACAAATGTACAATGAAAAAAGAAAGCATCTTCAACAAATGGTGCTGGCATAACTGGATGTCAATGTGTAGAAGGCTGCAAATAGATTCATATCTGTCATCGTGCACAAAACTTAAGTCCAAGTGGATCAAAGACCTCAACATAAATCCAGTTACTCTGAACCTGATAGAAGAGAAAGTAGGAAGTACTCTTGAACGCATTGGCACCGAAGATCACTTTCTAAATATAACACCAGTAGCACAGCCACTGAGATAAACAATCAATCAATGGGACCTGTTGAAACTGAGAAGCTTTTGCAGAGCAAAGGACACAGTCGACAAGACAAAGCGACAGCCTACAGAATGGGAAAAGGTCTTCACCAACCCCACATCTGACAGAGGGTTGATATCTAGAGTATATAAAGAACTCAAGAAATTAGACATCAAAATGCCCAACAGTCCAATTAAGAAATGTGCTATAGAACCAAACAGAGAATTCTCCACAGAGGAAGTTCAAATGGCTGAAAAACATTTAAGGAATTGCTCAACATCCCTAATTACCCAGGAAATGCAAATCAAAACAACTCTGAGATACCACCTTACACCTGTCAGAGTGGCTAAGATCAAAAACACAGAAGACAGCTTATGCTGGAGAGGATGTGGAGCAAGGGGAACTCCCCTCCACTGCTGGTGGGAATGCAAGCTTGTACAGCCACTTTGGAAATCAATATGGTGCTTCCTTAGAAAATTGGGAATCCATCTCCCCCAAGACCCAGCTGTAGCACTCTTGGGCATATACCCAAGGACTGCTCAATCATACCACAAAGGCATTTGCTCAGCTATGTTCATATCAGCATTGTTTGTAATAGCCAGAACCTGGAAACAACCTAGATGCCCTTCAACTGAAGAATGGATAAAGAAAATATGGTACATATACACAGTGGAGTACTACTCAGCAGAGTAAAACAATGACATCATGAGGTTTGCAGGCAAATGGATGGATCTAGAAAAAATCATCCTGAGTGAGGTAACCCAGACTCAGAAAGACAAACATGGTATGTACTCACTCATAGGAGGATACTAGATGTAAAACAAAGATGACTAGACTGCTACACAACTCCAGGGAGGCTACCTAGAAAATGGGACCCTAGGAAAGACACAGGGATCACCCAATGACAGAGAAATGGATGAGATCTACATGAACAACCTGGACGACAGTGGGAGTAATGAAGGGCAAGGTTTGAGGGAAAGAAAGCTTAGGGGAGCAGGAGATCCCAGCTGGATCAAGAACAGAAAGGGAGAACAAGGAATAACAGACCATGATGAATGAAGACCACATGAGAACAGGAATAGACAGAGTTCTGGAGAAGTCCCCTTAAATCCACAATGATACATCCTCTGTAGACTGCTGGCAATGGTCGAGAGAAAGCCTGATCTGACCTAGTCTGGTGATCAGATGGCCAAACACCCTACCAGTCGAGCTGGAACTCTCATCCAATAACTGATGGAAGTGGAATCAGAGATCCTCAGCCAGGCCCCAGGTGGAGCTCCAGGTGTCCAATTGTCGAGAAAGAGGAGGGACTGTAAGAGTGTGAATTGTTGAGACCAAGATTGGAAAAGCACAGGGACAAATAGCCAAATGAATGGAAGCACATGAATTATGAACCAAAGGCTGTGGAGCCCCCAGCTGGATCAGGCCCTCTGGATAAGTGAGACTGTTGAATAGCTTGAACTGTTTGGGAGGCACCCAGGCTGTGGAACCGGGACCTGTCATTAGTGCAGGAGCTGGCTGTTTGAAACCTTGGGCTTACAAAAGGACACTTTGCTCAGCCTGGAAGGAGGGGACTGGACCTGCCTGTACTGAATCTACCAGGTTTAAATGAATCCCCAGGGGAGTCTTGGCCCTGGAGGAGATGGGAATAGAGGGGAGGGGATGGGAGGAAGGTGAGGGTGCGGGCAGGAGGGGGGAGGACAGGGGAACCCATGGCTGATGTGTAAAATTAAAACACAAATATAATAATAATAATAATAAAAAGATTGGGTAAAAGATGTATCAAGGCACTATCAATACAGTTCAGAGGTTAAGAGCACTTGCTGTTCTTCCAGAGGACCTGAGTTCGGTTCCCAGCACCCATATTGGACAGTCACAAACCCCTGTAACTCCAGATCCAGGGACCTTCTTCTGGCCTCCGTTGATACCTGCCTTCCCATACACATGCACACATACCCACAGGTATGACATACACATATGTAATTTTAAATGCACAAATAAATAAATAATCCAGCATGAAGGTGCATACTGATAATCTAGCACTTGGTAGGCAAAGGGAAGAGAATGAGTCTGAAGCCAGTCTGGGCAACAAAGGAAGAGCAGTCTCTAGTAAACCAACAACAGAGACCCAGGTCTTGCTCCTTTTGCCTTGTAAGGGCACCACTATAAGTTACTATGGACCAGAAAGCAGCCTTCACCCACTAAACTACCAATGTCCAGAAACTATAGGGCCTGTGCATCTGAAGTATCCCCAGGAAGCTCATGTTCTCAGTCGAGGCTCTTTGGAGATACATAAATCCTGATGGCTCTGACTTCATAAAAGGTCTCATTCATTGATGGATTCCCAACTTAAAAGGCTAGTAGAAGTGGCAGAAACTTTGGGAGATAGGGTCCAGTTGGAAGTAATGGTGGCATGCTCTGGAAGGAGATGTTTTGTTCCTAATCCCATATTCTCATTCTGTCCTCCACCACCACCCCTGTCTCCTCCTTTTTCCTCCCCTTCTCTCCCCTTCCCTCTCTTCTCCTTTCCTCTCCTTCATGACTCTATGAAGCATCTTTGCTGTGCCGCAGCCATAATGTTCTGCCTTGCCACAGATCATCAGCACCACGTGACAAGGTAATGAAATTGAAACCAAGCTCCAAATAAATCTTTCCCCTCTAAACTGTTTTCCCTAAGTATTTTGTCACAGCAACCAGAAGCTCACACAGTGAGCCAGTCTGTGATAGGTTGTTACAGTCCCCAAAAGACCCCAATAAAATTAAAGAGATGGGAAAACATTTTAGCAGATGCTTTATGGAAGAAAGCTCAGTGAGTAAATGCAAATTAACGCCATGGTGAGAGACTGACACACTTTTCTTGGAACATCTAGAGAGGAAAGAAAACGTGATGGTACCAGAGCAGCTGAGAACACGGAGCACCTGAAAGTCTTCTACTGCTGATGAATATGCAAAATGGCGCTGGAATTTTGGCATGAAATTTAGTAGTTTCTTATCAATTTAGCCGTGTACTCTCAGGGGACAGAACACCTAGAGGTGTTTACCCAAACGAGACAGAAGCCTCTGATCACACAAAAGCCAAACACGCAGACGTGCAGCTTCTATCACCTTGCCCCAAACTGCAAAGAAGCCCAAAAGCCCTTAGCTGGAAAGAGCTGGACAAATGAGGTCATTTTGATGTAGTCTTGTACTTTATCTGGGGGACAATCAACTAAGTTGCAGGTTTGATTTCTGAAGGCACTCTCAGTTGTTCAGACAGCTGGAGTATGACCTCCACATCTGGAAGGAGTATGTCCTGAGAACGGTGACTCCCCTAGAAAGGTCTGAAGGGGGATTTGATTTGTTGAAAAGAAACTGACCACAGGTAGCCATCTCTCTCTAAGATTCAGTCTAGTGCAATTCCAGAGGCAATGACGGTACACGAGGTGGCGGTTCATAGCAAGTCTGTCTTGGTCCCTCGTCACATTTGAAGCATCCCACAAGCCTTGGCATGAAATGAACAGAGAATATGGCTATAGCCACAGCTGTGAACGTACTCAGAAGAGAAGCCACAAGCCGGAAATACCACAGCAAAGTCGGATGCTCACGTAGGGGAGGCGATGAGTCAGATTCATCTCCATGCTGTCTGTGGAGCTCGTACTGGGTTCTAACGCTGACTCTGGAGTGGAACTCACTGCTCCTCTTCAAAATTTGCTCCAGACAGATTTTCTCATGGTCTTACTGGGAGGGAAACTAAGTGTTTTGTTCTTGTCCTCCCGATGTTTTTCACGGGTGTGCCTGGTCCTTGGAATTCAAGGGACTCTAAGAGATGGAGAGGGCTACCCAGGTCCTCTCATGCCCAAATCCTGTCACTGGAATAAAGTAGCTACCAGCTGAGATGTTATAGGCCAGAAACCATGCCAACCAAAACTGACATCAGGCTGAGTATGGTGAAGCATGCTCATAATCCCAGCATTCTGAAGGCTAAGGCAGAAGATCACAAGTTCAAGGCCAGCCTAGGCTAGCAAACTGAGAACATCTCTGAAAGCCAAAAGAGAGAAGGAAGAAAAGATCACATTTTAGTGAACAAATCAAACTATTCTGAGTGCTTTAGGAGTGGGGCAGCAGAAGTTGACGGATGTCATTAGGGATCAAGGGAGGGAAAGGAAGCAGTAGTATAGAGGGAGCAGTCATACAGTGGAGGGGAACAGAGGTAGATGTGATCACCTTTCACTGTGTCCACGTATGGAACTCTCCAGAATAAAATGTTTACAGAGA
>NC_050447.1:23330901-23372884 GCF_903995425.1 Onychomys torridus | reverse complement strand
AAGAAAAGATTGGGGGTTGGGGGATTTAGCTAGGTGGTAGAGCTCTTGCCTAGCAAGTACAAGGCCCTGAGTTCGGCCCTCAGCTCCAGAAAATTAAAAAAAAAGAAAGAAAGAAAGAAAGAAAGAAAGAAAGAAAGAAAGAAAGAAAGAAAGGAAGGAAGGAAGGAAGGAAAGAAAAGAAAAAAGAAAGAAAGGATTGACATGCCCTGAAGAATGAACAGACTCATATAATCCATGAAAGACATCACTTGGACACTCTAGTAAGACACCAGTATAACACCAGAGGTAACCAAATATATGTGTTACAAGTCCCTTCCTTTTTAGTAATGGTGAAGCTTGAAATTCTGAAAATTATTCATACCCGTAGAATCCTCCAGAGAAATTAGAAAAAAATCACCTGCCTCCAGCTGGTACTTTGCTCTGTTAATGACATGTATACATGTGAACAAAGGGTTCAGTGCTCCTATTAATTACCTAGAAATGATTAATATCCTTTCCAGTAGGGATTTAGGCAATCAAGAGGTAGGTCTCTGTGGTGTTTAGTGCTGAAAGTCACCTGACGGAATCTAGATCCTGGGAGCTGACCCTCCAGGTATGCCTGTGGGGAATTATCTTAATTGTATTAATTTAGGGGGGAAGGTCTGCCCACTGTGGGTGGCACTGTTCCCTGGGCAGGAGATCCTGTATTGTATTGTATAAAAAATGAAGAAAACTAAACAGTAGGATGAATCCATCCCACCCTGTATCCTGTTTTCTGGTTGTTGAGGAGGGGTGACCAGCCATTCCAAGCTCTTGCTGCCTCAGCTTGCCTGCCATACTGGCTACGCCTTGGAATTTGAGCTGGGGTGAGCTCTTTCTCCCTGGGGTTGCTTTTGGGGTATGTTTTGTCATAGCAATGGAGAATGTCACTAAGGCAGCCTAATGCTTTCATGTATCATGGTATCGTGCACTCTCCCTTACTGTGCACCATGCCCTTCCCACTCCTCTTCATGTCCCCATTCTGTACACCAGTCCACAGCTGGGGGGGGGGGGGGGGGGGACATGGAGTCACGTTGGGTTTTGCTCATATCCTTGAAGTAGACGTGACAGGACCCAAAATTTCTAAGCATAGGTCATGGTAGACAGTCACTCTTCTCTGTTATCATCAGAATGACTTCCCTTTATCACCTAACACCACACATTTCAAACTAAATCAGTCACAGGATCATCAAAGAGTGCAAGGCATGTTTTTTTAATGCTATTAGTTTTCCTATGTGTGCTGCCTACAGTGGAGAATTTTTATTTCAATAGCCTCCAGCCTTGAGATCCGGCTTCCTACTTATGACCTCTACTCTAAACTGTAATTTGGATTTTCCCGTTTTTCACTTCCCTTACAAATATTCCACTAGATGATCCAAAATTTGCTCTTGAGAATTGCCACCATGAAAAGCTTTCTGGAACATTCACTCCAAATTACTTAATGCTAAAGAGAATTTCAATGGAGTAGAATATTCAATAAGATGATTTGGTTTTGTCTGAAAATTACTTAGGTGCCATTGTGTTCAGCATCTGTAGAGACTTGGACGGAACTGTGGAAGTAGGAACTCAGCCTTATAAACAGTGTGAACACAGAGGGACAGAACTATTGAGTGACATGCAGCAAGAACAGTCTGTTCAAGTATGAGTATGGTACTTTAAAACCAAATCATACCATTTCATTATAAGACTTCCTGTAGAGTTGCTAGTGTGAGTGCCACAGTTTGTCTGTGGCACTCACAGAACACAGGAGGGAAGCCACTGTTCTTGTTGCTATGACAAAGGACTTGACTATAGCAACCTAAGATGGAAAAGGTCTGTTTTGGCACAGCTCAAGAGGAGACACTCTACCACAGCAAAGAATACATGGCGCAGGAGCAGGGACAGGTGGTCACATTGTACCCGTGGTCAGGAAGCAGAAAGTTACATGTTTATTAGTTTGCTTTCTCTGCTTTCCTCAGCCTAGGACCCTGGCCATGGATGGTGCTGTCCACATTCAAGGTGCATCCCACCCCAGTTAAACATCGCACACATGCCCAGAGTTGTCTCCTAGTGATTCAAATCCGGGCAAACTAACAATGAAGACCGATCATCACAGAAGGGAATGGCAGAAACTAACTGTGAACAACAGCCTCATCTTTGGGAATAGGTCTGCCTTTCTTTCCCATGGTCCTGGGGTGGGGCCTGTCTGTAAGTCTGGAATACAGTCAATAGGAATTACGCAAACTCAGCATGAGGACTGTAAAGCAGAATGAAACACCAAAAGCTGGAAGGCAAACAGTCTAATAAACATGTAATCCCAGAGAGAGATTCAATTTCCTTTCCTGGAGAAGAGAAAATAAGATAGAAAAATATTCAAAAAGTAGTAGTGTAAACCAGGCAGTGGTGGTGCACGCCTTTAACCCTGGTGCTCGAGAGGTAAAGTCAGTCGGATCTCTGTGAGTTCAAGGCCAGCCTGGTCTACAGAGTGAGTTCCAGGACAGCCAGGGCTACACAGAGAAACCCTATTTCGAAAATACAAAATAATAATAATAATAATAATAATGGTGCAGAATATTCCAGAATTCATTATGATACCTGTTGTTTGACAAGATAAACACCAAGCAAAGCAAATCTATGTGCACAGTGTACAACTCACTCCAAGGCGCGCAGAGGGAAATAGAGTCAGGAAGCTGGCAGGAAGTCACATCACACAGACAGAAACACAAGTGAGAACTCGGGCAAAGTTCCTGACAGGAGCCGCGCAAGCTAGAGGACAGTGACATAACATTTTAAGGGGCTTCTGCATGGGGAAGACACCCACCAAATTCTATACTCCATGAAAAAAATCTGTTTCAAAATATGAAGGGGAAAGTTTCCTCAGACAAAAACCAAAAGAACTTCATTGCTCATAGACATGCACTGCAAGACTTTTTAAGGGAAGTTGTTCAGGCAGAATAAATATGATAACGACAGAAATCAAACAAATAAAGGTAAATATGTAATTAGGGTTCTATTTTCACTGTCCAAATGAAGACAGATTGCCTAAAGCAAAAGTAATATTATGAAACAGTATGTGTCAAACTAAAATGGTTGTTGATAAAGGATGGGAGGAGGGCTTGGCATAGATCATTTTAAGATCTTTACACATGAAACAATATTATAGTATTTAGCAATGTATCTGGGGTCTAGGAAGAAAACTCAGTCCATAAAGTAGCTTGACTTGCAAGTAGAGGACCTGAGCCGTATCCCCAGAAGCATGGAAAGCCTCAGAGAAGTATGCATCTATCATCCCAGTGTTCTGGTGGCAAGATAAGAGAATCTTTGGATGCTCCTAGGCCAAGTAGACTGCAGTGTGCAGCAAACACAGAGACCCCAACAAGGTTTGACCCCCCCCCAACTCAAACAGGCAAGCAATAGCCAAGGAGGCTCTCAAACCTATACACACAAGGTGTGGGGAAATCATACAAAAAGTCTTGACACCAATTATAAGATAGAGATAGTAATATATGATTTGTTTTTTTGTTTTTTGTTTTGTTTGAGACAGGATCTTTCTACATAGCCCTGGCTGGCCTTGAACTCACAGAGATCCACCTGCGGCCTCCTGAGGTCTAGAATTAAAGGTGTGAGCCAGCATACCTAGCTAATAATACAAAATTTAAAAGTAAAACCTACAATATACTTCCCATGAGAAACTGACTTTACAAGCCAGGCATGGTGGTGCACACCTTTAATCCCAGCAGAGGCAGGAGTATCTCTGTGAGTTCAAGGCCAACCTGAGCTACAGACCAAGTTCCAGGACAGCCAGAGCTACACAGAGAACCCTGGTCAGAGACTAGTGGAAGGGGAAAGAGACTAGTGGAAGAGATTATGGGAAGGTGAATATAGTCAAAGTACCTGAAGGAAAATATCTATAAGGCCCACCCTTATGTACAATGAAGATGTATCACTAGCTAGAGTGTCTGTGATGGCTAATTTTTTAACTTTCTTTTTTATTTATTCTTTGTGTCTTTCACATCATGCATCTCCATCCCATTCATTTCCATGTCCCTTCATATCTGCCCTCTGCTCTTGTAACCTCCCTCCACCCAGAATAAAATAGGATTTAAGAGGGAAAAAAAGAAAAAAATCAATCTCGTCATAGTTGTAGCGTGGAAGCCCTTTTTTCCATATATATATTTACTTTCAAGTGTTCATTGCAAAGAGTCATTGGTCTGGTTCAAGGCCTCTGGTTTCTGCTACACTATCGATGCTGGGCCCTCACTGGAACTCCTCTTGGTCATCCTGTTGCTTCTCTGTGTCATGGAGATCCTGCAGCTTTGGGTCTGCTCCAGCAGATCAAAATGGAGTGGGTGTTGGGATAGTTCAACTCAAAACCCTGGCTCTGGGCCTGGGTAGTTGCTGGGTTGGTCAGCCCACCAGATCTCCCTTGTCCTCACCATCAGAGTGAGCTCTCCTGCAGTGCCCTGGGGAGTTCACCCTTTGCAGGGAAGAGCAAGGGGTGGGGCCAGTTCTCCTGCTTTCATGTCCTCAGGGTTGATTCTTCCACTCACACCTTCAGGGCCAGCTCTACCTTGTTGCTCAGGTGAGGTGTAGGGGCCACTCTCTCAAGTGCTGTATTTCTCCCCTGCCCATGCCACCACATGACAGATGAGTAATGGGGACAGCTCTCCCATGCTCACAACTTCAGGACTGGCTCATCCACACCTCCTCCAGTGAGGTGGCTCTATTGTGTTGCACAGACAAGGTGCATGGCCTGCTTTCCCAGTGTTACAGCTGATTGAGAACGGGGGCAGCTCTCCTGCTCCTATGACCTCAGGGCCATTCTGGCTACTTTTATGTCAACTTAACACACTGGAAAGAGGGAACTCAGTTGAGAAAATGCCTCCATAAGATCTGGCTATAAGACATTTTACTGATTAGTGATTTATGTGGGAGGGCCCAGCACATTGTGGGTGGTGCCATTTCTGAGCTGATGGTCCTGCATTCTATAAGAAAGCAGGCTGAACAAGCCATGAGAAGCAAACCAGTAAGCAGCTTCCCTCCATGGCCTCTGCATCAGCTCCTGCCTCCAGGTTCCTGACCTGTTAGATTTCCAGTCCTGACTTCCTTCAGTGATGGACTATGATATGGAAGTGTAAGCTAAATAAACCCTTTCCTCCCCAACTTGCTTTTGGTTATAGTGTTTTATCACAGCAATAGAAACCCTAACCATGATAGTATCTTTTAATAAAATGATTTGTTTTTCATGTTTTTGTCAATGTATACTATTAGATTTTATATTTTCACATCAGTTTCTTGTATAACTTTTTTGCTCATGCTCTTGAGTATCTCTGAAGCCTCTGGTTATATTAGAACAACTTCTTATAGACCATTGTATTCACATTGAAATTTTTCTGTTATTTTTATGTAAATTATATTAACTTCAGAAATATAGATATTCAGCATGAAAAATAAAATTAAGAGCCTTAGCAGATGTGTCAAAGTTGCCAAACTTACCTAACCCTGTGTGAAGCCATATGAATGGGAGGTACGGAAGAAAGGTTTCAAGGTGAGGCGCCATTTTGCTTTGTTCAGGCCTTACTCTTGGTGGTGTGCCTTTCCTGATCCTAAAGACAGGAGTCTGAAGGAGGCTTCCATGTGTCTGATTTTTGTCTTTTAGGAGTTTGGGGTGGTGCTCAGATCATTTTTAAAGATATATCACAGGGCAACTGTGTTGAATAAAAAGAGATATTTGGGTATGCCTGACCCTGTCTCAGAAAGATGATACAAAGATCCCATCACTGATAGAAACACAAGGTGGGAGCCCCTGGGGACAGGGCAAGTTGGGGGATGGAAATTCTACCCCCATTATCCACCAAGTCAACATTTTCCTGACAATAACTCATGAGTTCAAAATTTTATTTTAAACTCAGGAACTTTAAACTTTAAAAACAGGAATCTTTTCTGCCAACGTCTAGAGCTTTTAAAGGATTTTTATCAGCAACAAAAGAATTCGGCTTTCCAGAAGCAGGCTGCATCTCTGAATATTAAAATCTCCATCTTGGGAAACTTTCAAGCCTTCAGACAACCTCTTTCAAAGTCATAAATGAAAGTCACTCAACACACGACAATGCTCAGGGGCCCCTTTTATCTACAGAAGAAAGACCGCACAGCGATAGCTTAGGAGCCATGGACCGAATGACTGACCTTGAGTCACCTTCTGTACCAGGACTGGCCCGGCCAGGATAGGAAGTTGAAGTTGTCACTGGTAGCAACAGCAATTATGATCTGATGATAAAAAGAAGCCAGTCAAGGGTAATGAAAAAAAAAAAAGCTAAATTGTATTGTTCATACGCTCTTAGAGCTTAAAAGGCACTTGCATGTGCTGTCTGCTGGTCCTTTCGAATTACAACCTTTCCCCTTTCCCTTCTGTCCAGAGAACCAGCAACTCCAGAACTAAAGAACAGGTCCAGTGGAGCCAGGATGTCTAAATGTGCTTGGCTTTTACCTGTGTGTGAAACTGAATGGGTTTTATTTTTAGAGATGCTTAGAGGAGACCTTACATCATCCTCCAAGCTCTGATCTTCCTTCTCCTCCTCTCTCTCTGTCTTTGTCTCTCTCTGTGTTTTTCTCTGTTCCTCTCTCTCTCTCTCTCTCTCTCTCTCTCTCTCTCTCTCTCTCTCTCTCTCTCTCTCTGTCTCTCTCTCTGTCTCTCTCTCTCTCTGTCTCTCTCTCTCTCTCTCTCTCTCTCTCTCTCTCTCTCTCTCTCTCTCTCTCTCTCTCTCTCTCTCTCTCTCTCTCTCTCTCTCTCTCTGCTCTCTCTCTGCTCTCTCTCTGTCTTACACTCTCCTTTCCTTCCTACCTCCACACACAGAGGTCAGAGTCAACATCAAGTGTCTTCTATTTCTCTCCAATTTGTTTCTTTTAAGATTTATTGGGCTGGAGAGATGGCTCAGCGGTTAAGAGCACTGTCTGTTCTTCCAGAGGTCCTGAGTTCAATTCCCAGCAACATGTGGTGGCTCACAATCATCTGTAATGAGATCTGGCACCCTCTTCTGGTCTACAGGCATACATGAAGGCAGAACACTGTATACATAATAAATAAATAAATCTTTTTTTAAAAGATTTATTATTTTTGTTTATGTATATGTGTGTACATCTGTGTGTCTGCCACACATGTGAGAGTGCCCATGGGAGCCAGAAGAGAGCATCAGATCTCATGAGGCTGGAGTTACAGCCACCCAACATGATTGCTGGGTCTGAACCTGGGTCCACTGGAAGAGCAGCAATCGCATGTTCTTAAGTCTCTCCAGCCTTCCACTTCAGTTCTCAAGATCGGATGTCTCACTGAAGCGGAAGCTGGCTGTTGCAGATAGACTAGCTGGCCAATAAGCCTGCAGTTCACCCATCTGCACATGGATTACAGATGTGGACATCACACCTGATGTCTTCCCTGGATTCTGGGATTCAGAATGTAGCACTATACTCATTCAGCCTCTGATTGTCTCTTTCTGGGACAGTCATTCTGGCAGGCTGACACCCATTCCCACATGTCTTCAGGGCTCCTCCACCCAACTGCACTTCCCATGCAAGCCAACTACACATTTGTCTGAACTGCCACCAAATTCAAGTGCCAAGGTTGTAAATGGCAAAAACTACCATTGCCAAATTTGCACCACGGTGGTTTGAGGTGTGTGTCTTTGGATCCGCGGGCTTCATGATCCAGTCTGCCAGCCTTATTTCTGGGTTTGTTTTGGAAGTAAGTGCTTTGTTGCAGACTCTCTAAAAGGGAAGAGAAAAATATGAATTCAGTGAAGACTCAGAGGACTAGAAGTTACCACACAAAGTACCAGTGACTTGGGAAGTACGGAGAGATGACTCCAGGGAGCCTCACAGGAACCTGGACAAGAGCCCATTAGCATGTGTGAGGCAGGAAGGTACCTGGCCTAGCTAAAGAACCACCAGACAGGGCTAAAGAGGTTCAGCCTGGTCTGGGAATAAAGCCTAATCCAGAAGACCACAGGACTCACAGGCCTTGCCTCACAAACTGAAAATAATCCCAAACTGAGCTCTGATCCAATCCCACTTAATAATTCTTAAAAGGCAATACCCAAAAGGACTATACTAATTACAAATAACTTACATGTATTCCCAAACAAACTTCTAAAATATTTCTAGAGATACAAAAAAATGAAATAACGCTGTATCCAGAATGCAATGCAATGCTCTGAATGATTTTGTCTCTCCACACTCAAACCACAACTCCATCCTCACTTGCTAATAAGAAATGGGACATTTAGGAAGCTGACTGGGAAACCTCAGAAGAATCTGTAACATCACTCAGATTTGAGGGATCCCTTTCCCCTTTCCCCATGTGAAGACTAGGCAAGAAGATGCTTTCTTTGAGAAGGGAGCCCTCACCAGAAAATCTGCTGACACCTTCACCTTGGACTTCTCGGCATCCAGAACCATGAGGAACAAAATTCTGTTGCTTATAAACTATCCAGTCTAAGGAACTTTATTACAGCAGTCCAGACAGACTGAGGTGCTCAATAAGGTAAATTTTGTGTCTCACATCTGTAGCATGAATCTTAAATGGTCTTGTTCATAAGAACAAACCTAAGGCAGGTATTGGGGTGAGTGCTGGAAGATCAGAAAAGCAGAACAAGCCACAGCCACCTAACCTCTCCAGTTCCTCAGCTGATCCTGTTTCCTCAGTCTGGAAGCTTTGAGTCCTCATCCGAATGGGTCTCAGCTGAATTGCTGCTCAAAAGCCTGAAAGCTTAACCAGCTAAAAGCTTAACCAGCCAAATGCTTCTAGTTTCTGGTCTTCATGCCTTCTATATCTTTCTCTTTCTGCCATCACTCCCCTGGGATTAAAAGCTGGATTTCTGGGAGAAAGGCATGAGTTACCATGCTTGGCTGTATCCTTGAACAGATGGATTTCTGCCTCTGGAATGCTAGGATTAAAGGCGTGTGCTACCACTGCCTATCCTCCATGTTTAATATTGTGGCTGTTCTGTCTCTGACCCCAGATAAGTTTATTAGGGTGCACAATATTTTGGAAAACACAATACTACCACATGCATCTGATTAGAAATTAGTAGAAGCACACAGGAAAGACTATTTTAAAAGTAAGACCAGAAGCCCAGGGAGGTGGCACCATGGGTAAAGGCACTTCCTGTGCAAATCTGAGTTTAATCCCCAGAACCCGCTCAAAGGTAGAAGAAGGAGAGAACTGACCCCACAAAATTGTCCTCTGAGCTTCACATGTGCACCACTGCATACCTGTATACACACATGCACACACACACACACACACACACACACACACACACACACACACACACCTACATAAAACCTGAACCACCAGATAAAGAAGGAAAAAACAACCAGTCAAAACTAACCTAGAGGGGCTGGAGAGATGGCTCAGCAGTTAAGAGCACTGGCTGGTCTTCCAGAGGTCCTGAGTTCAATTCCCAGCACCCACATGGTGGCTCACAACTCTCTGTCACTCCCATTCCAGGGGATCTGGCACCTTCACACAGATGTACATGCACATAAAAATAAATCATTATTTTAAAAAAGGTAACTGAGAACCACAATGTGTTAGAATTATCAGACAAGGCCTGATGTGGTGGCACACACTTGTAATCTGAGAGCTGGAGAGACTGACACAGGAGGACCACCACGAGTTTGAGGCCAGCCTGGACTGCACAGCAACATCCAAGCCAACTTGGGCTACACATTAAGACCTTATCTCAAAAAAGAAAAGAAAGAGAATTAACAGACATGGAAGAGTTATTATGCCCGCATTCCAGGTCCTTCCAAACTGGTCAATGTGTGAAATATAAAAAAAAATCCAAATCACACAGTGAGAAATGACAAGACAGAATATAGTGGGGGAAACAGTGTCAGGCGGGAGGAGGAACAGACTGAACATGGCAGAGAGAACGTCAGTGAATTGGGAGCAACAAAGGATTCAGAGCAACACAGTGAAAGAAAAGAGGAGAGTCCAGAAATTAGGAGTGTCAGTGGAATGTAGGACAACTTCAGGTAGTTAAATGAGAATATGTACCTGTGTATGTACACGCAAGTGTGAGCATATGTGTTGATATGTATGTGTGTATATGTATGCACTTGTGCTATGTGTATATGCATTTATACATGTATGTATATGCTTACATGTGTATATCTGAATATGTACATGTGTGTGCATATATGTGTTTAGCATATAGATATTTAATTATAAGTATATGTGTGTGAATATATGTATGTATATATTTGTATAAGTATGTATATGCATATGTGTGTATTGCATGTATATGTATTTATCTGAGTATGTATGTATATAAATATGTATGTGGATATATATGTATGTGTGTATATATACATATATGTGTGTGGATGTGGATTTGTGTGTATATGATATGTGTATATGTGTGTATATGCACATATATGTGTATATATGTGTATGTATATAAAGTTGGAATATTCAAAGTAGAAGAGTAGGAATTCAAATATTCAATACGTAGCCCAGGTTGGTCTGGAAGTTACTATGTAGTCCAGTCTGGCCTCAAACCTTCATTACCATATGAGGAAATCATGGTTAAACTGCTTCCAAATTAAATAAAAACTACAAACCTACATATAAAGCAATTCAAATAACCCCAAACACAAAAAATAGATAAACATGGAGAAACCCTTTCTCAAAAAAAAAAAAAAAAAAAAAAAAAAAAAAAAAAAAAAAAAAACACATGAATTTTAAAGGAGGGGCAGCAAGGTAGTATAAAATAAATCAGCAAGGGGAAGTGCTGGCCACGCAATCCTGACTGGCCCTATGCCCAGAACTGTGTGAGAAACAGGTCGGTGGTGCACCTTAATCCCAGCGCTCCTGCGGCTCCTAGGATGGAAAGCCCCAGGGCCAATTAGCTCAGAGTTGGATTGAGGCAGTCACAGAAACAAGAGAGACCTGCCTCCACGGGCTGAAAGGTGAGAACCAAGTCCTGACAGTTGTCCTCTGGCCTATGCATATGTCTGTACAAGCATACATGTTCATACATTCATTGATGTTGATCTTAATCCTTTAATTGAAATCCAGTCATACCGTAATCAGATCATTCCCACCAGTGGTGGAAAGAAAACTAAGTTCAACTGAAGAAACAAATGCATGCTGTGTTAAAGAAACAAAGATAACTGTGACAGCATATTCCTCACTGGGAATAAATGCCAGAGAAAAAACAATAAACCAAAATCTGTAAAGCACTAAGAGAAAAATGCCCATGTGGAAGCCTGCGAAGATGAACCGTGAAAGCTTCTAAGTGAAAGGAGACAGCGGTAAAGACGCGAGCGTCCGAGAAAGATAAACCACAGGGGCAAGTGGACGGTGGTGTCTCAGGTCGAGGGGGCTAGTGGAGGAGATGGTAACTGAAGGGTTATCTACGGGTTTCTTTTCGAGGTGATGAACATGAGATGGATCCGCCAGTAAAAACACTCACTGCACGAGCCTGAAGTCCTGAGTTCAATTCCCAGAACCCAGGTAAAGGTGGACGGAAAGAGCTGACCCAACAAAGTAATCCTCCGACATCCATGCATGCGTGCGCGTGCGCACACACACACACACACACACACATGCACACGCAAAATAATAATAAATACAACTTAAACGGTCTGAAATTAACTAGGATGGTGATTGCACCAAATAAACTGAAAATGAATTGTATATTTCAAAGAAGTGAAATGATATAATATGTGCATCATGTCTCAATATGCTTTTTTTAAGATTTATTTATTTATTTATTATGTATACAGTATTCTGTCTGCACATATCCCTGCAGGACAGAAGAGAGCACCAGATCTCACTACAGATGGTTGTGAGCCACCATGTGGTTGCTGGGAATCGAACTCAGGAACTTTGGAAGAGCAAGCAGTGCTCTTAACCTCTGAGCCATCTCTCCAGCCCCTCAATATGCTTTTTTTAATTAAAGAAGTAAAGAGCCTGCAAGATGGCTTTGCAGGTAAAGGTGCTTGCCGCCAAGCCTGAGCTTGATCCCCAGGACCCACGTGGTAAAAGAGAATGGACTCCAGCAAGTTATCCTCTGACCTCCAAATGCACATTATAGCACATGAACTTCCACACATGTGTACACACATGCAAAGAAATAAACATACTAAAAACTTTTTTTAAAAAATTCAGAAATACAAAAGCTAAAAATAGTTACCAGCATTCCTTCAAGCAAAAGGAAAACGATATTAGGTGGGAAAATGTAGAATATTCCTTCTACAGGAAAGAATTAATATGTAGAAATTCTTTCTAGAGAAAGAATTAACATTACAAGTGGTAACTGCTTAGATAAAAATGACTTGTAAGTTTATTAGATTATATTGTTTTATGGATTATGACTCAACAAAAAAAATGGGCACTTTGTATTTATTTATTTAGTTGCTGTCTGTGTGTGGGTTGGAAGGTGTGCATATGGGTGCACACATGCCAACATGCACAGGCAGAGACCACTTGTAGGAACTGCTTTTTGCTTTCATACATGCAGGTTCCAGGGATCAGAACTCTACCTCTAACACCATTTAGCTGGCCGCACATATTATCTTATAATCAAAAAGTATTAAACTACTCTTCAGAGGACTCAGGTACGATTCCCAGCACCCACATGGCTACTCACAACCGTCTGTTAACTCCCAGATGATCTGTCTCCCTCTTCTGGTCTCCTTAGGAACTGCATGCAGATGGCACACAAGTTGCAAAATACCCACACAATTTAAAAAAATAGATAAATCACATTTAAACACTAAAGCATATGCTAATAAACCTAAAGAAATATCTAAAGTCATGGTAGAGCTGGGGTGTAGCTCAATGGTAGAGCCCTACCTTAGTGAGCCAGTGGCTCTGGGTTCAGTCTCTAGCACCTGTAGTTAGAGTTTTCCTGCCTGGCCCACAGTCAGGACAAATCTCTCTCACTCGTCAGGCCCATAGATGCTCAGAACCAACCAAATAAACACACAGAAACTTACATTGTTTAGAACTGTATGGCCTCGTGGCAGGCTTCTTGTTATCTACTTCTTCTATCCTAAATTAACCCATTTCTATTAATCTATACTTTGCCACATGGCTCGTGGCTTACCAGTACCTTACATCCTCCTTGTCATGGCGGCTGGCTGGCAGTATCTCCCCCTCCCCCAGCCTTCCACTTCCCAGAATTCTCTTCTGTCTTGTCCCGCCTATACTTCCTGCCTGGGCACTGGCCAAACAGCATTTTATTTATACAGAGAAATATCCACAGCATTTCCCCTTTTCTTTTTTTTTTTTTTTTTAAGGAAGGTTTTAACTTTTACATAGTAAAATTACAGATAACAAAACAATTATAAAGCAAGAATTACAGTTAAATATTAAAGAAGATATCCTATCTATCTTATATTTGTGAGTCTAAGGTTTTATATCTAACTTATCTTTTATCATAACTGAGAAAATTATAACTATCTAGTCTTCAACCACATCAAAGACCTCAGAAGGATATAATATTACCTGAGACCCGGGAGAAGGATACAAGCAACTTTCGGGAGTCTTATAGGGTAGACAGAGACAGCTGGCAGTCTGGACAGTCACCTAATGTTCCTTTGTAAAGTTGGGGCATCTGTCTTCAGCCCACAGGGCTAGAGTCTCTTGGTCACTTTTTTCAGTGTCCTGTAGAATATCTGGCAGTTTCCTCTGTGAAGCAGGAACCTGAAGGACCATTCTGAAGGCAAAGTTCAGTGGTCACCTTTCTATGGGTCCTGCATGTCCAGTTGATCAAGCAGTCCAGATAAGAACAGTTTCTTGCCCAAATGGCTATTTTTGCCAAGGTGAAGATAAACTCCATATGAAGTGTCTTTGATGCCCATCCTCCTCTCTGAAGTAAATCCAGTGCTGCCAGGAGCAGACAAGTCTCACTGTCCAGAAAGTCTAAATTTTAAAAATATTTTAAATGCCATATTCTGTACACCTTTGAAGTGTTTGAAGATTACTTGTCTGTCTGAAATATATCTATGTATACCTAGAAAACTTAACATGACTATAAGTTTAACTATAATAGAAGACTAATTGATCTGTATTTCTTAATTATCCATTACAATTTAAAATGAGCTGTACAAACATAATACCTTAAACACGAGTAGAAATATACACAGAGTATAACAAAATTAACTTTAAGTTTGTATCAATAGACTAAAATCTATACCAATGGAAACCATTTTAAATAAGTTGTTGCTCTTTAGAAGTAAGTTTCTTAATCTACCCTTTCTTCCTATTATATCCATATCATATCCCCTTTTCTTCTTTAGAAAGAGATCCCATTTATAATCAACCTGATTTAAATAAAAATATTGTTTTTTTTTTTTCTGTCCCACACCAGAGGGCTCTTCTGATTTGGGACACAAAAATCTCTTAACCTTTTCTTTTAGCAATATGCCTGGGTTTAGAGAAGGAGTGAGCCAATTCCATCTCCAAAGCCAGCTTGATAATTTTGGGAAATTGGGCGAAGTTTCTCTTTCTACTTCCTGCTGGAGGGGGGCGCTGTATCTTATGAGGACACAAAGAAAATTTTAGGATTCTGGAATAGTCAGTGAGGGTAAACCTCTGAGCCAGTTGCCTTGAAACCATTTTGGATGTTGGCTCATCTGGGCCATGGTGTCATCAGAGACCTTTCAGGTGGTCTTGGCTGATCAAACCTGATGTATCTTAATCTGGAACAAATCCACAGCCTCTGGCTTTCTGGGAAACAAAAGCAGAGACTCTTTTCCAAAGCAACATATCCTTATATCCAAATTTTGTAGTCAAGGTACCTTTAAAATTTACATATTTATTTAACTCAACAGCTTTTACGATCAAATCTTTTTCTGCAGTTAAAAATCCCAAAGACAAGACTAACCAGATTCTCTGTGTAATATCCATCTTTGTAAGACTGAAACGCCGCTGTGGCTGCTGGCTCCGCCCACCTCAGCTTCCCAACATGGCGGTGGTACAGTTCACCGCCAGCTTTGGGTCTGGAGCCATGTGTACCATCAACTATCAGAAGCAGTTCTATCAAAGCAGCGCATAGCCCAGAAACCCTTTAAAAAAAAAAAAAAAAAAAAAAACTAGCAAAGGCTAAATCCACCATGCAGCAGAGTAAAGTGCCGCTTGTAGACTCCTCATTCCCTCCACACTGCAGGTCAGACGCACACTCCAGGAACCCGCCATAGTAGCTCAAAGTGGCAGGCTGCCGCTAACTTGAGAGAGAAACTAGGAAGCTGTTTTTAGCTCCGTTTTAGAATATTTTTCTCAGGTTTTAGGTGGAGTTGGGCACCATTCACCAATAAGCACCACCTAAAACAATACATATTTTGAAAGGATATTGTTGCAGAATATTTGTTTAACTATGCAAAGATGTGTTGCATTTGTTTAACTATGTAAATATGTGTTGAATTTGTTTCTGTTGAGAAATATTTAACAATGTAAAGATGTGTTGCTGTTTTACCTTGCCTGACTGATTGGTCTAATAAAAGGCTGAGCAGCCAATAACAAAGGAGGGAGTATAGGTGGAACTTCTGGGCAGGGAGAGTAAGTAGGAGGAAGAATTTAGGCTCAAGGAAAGAAAAAAGAAAAAGAGATGCCAGGAGCCAGACAGACAGACACAGAGGAAGCAGGAAAGTAGAACATACAAAATGACATAAAAGTAAAAAGCCTCAAGACAAAATATAGATTAATAGAAACAGTTTAAATTAAGTTAAAAGAGCTAGTGTGACAGCCGGGCGGCGGCGGCGGCGGCGGCGGCGGCGGCAATCCCAGCACTCGGGAGGCAGAGGCAGGCAGATCTTTGTGAGTTCGAGGCCAGCCTGGTCTACAAAGCGAGTTCCAGGAAAGGCGCAAAGCTACACAGAGAAACCCTGTCTCGGAAGAAAAAAAAAAAAAGCTAGTGCGACAAGCCTAAGCCAAAGCTGAATATTCACAATTAATAATAAGTTTCCGTGTCTTTATTTGGGAGCTGGTTGGCAGCCCAAAGAAAATTCCAACTACAGAATAGATCAAATTCTTAGGAATGCATGATGGTTTGAACAGGAATGGCCCCCATAGACTCATGAATGCTTGTCCCACAGAGAGTGGCACTATTAGGAGGTGTGGCCTAGTTAGAGTAGGTATGACCTTGTTGGAGGAAGTGTGTCACTGCAGAGGCAGATATTTGGGGTCTCATGTGCTCAAGCTAGGCACAGTGTGGCTTACAATCTCCTTCTGCTGCCTACAAATCAAGATGTAGAACTCTCAGCGACTTCTCCAGCACCATTCTGCCTGCACATGGCCATGTTTCCTGCCATGATGCTAATGGACTAAGCCTCTGAACCGTAAGCCAGCCCCAATTAAATGTTTTCCTTTATAAGAGTTGCCGTGGTCATGGTGTCTCTTCTCAGCACTAGAAACCCTAAGACAGGCTGGGAATGTAGCATTCACAAAGCTCTGGGTTAGATCCCCAACACTGTATATGGTTGTTTGAATGAGAACGGCTTATCATAGGCTCATATATTTGAATGCTTGGTCTCCAGTTAGTTGAATTGTTCAGGAAGGATTAGGAGGTGTGGCCTTGTTGGAGGAGGTGTGTCATGGGGATGGGCTTTAAGGTTTCAAAAGTCCACACCATCCCCACTTCACTCTCTGCCTTGTGCCCACAAATAAGAATGTAAGCTCTAAGCTACCGCTCTAGCACCATGCCTGCCTGCCTGCTGCTGTGCTCCCCACCATGATGGGCAAAGACACACTTTCTGAAAACTTAAGTCCCAATAAACTTTCTTCTGTAAGTTGCCTCGGTCACGGTGTCTTATCATAGCAATAGAAAAGTAATTAAGATACCATACAAAACCTAGTGTGGTAGCATATGCCTGTAATATCAGCCCTTGGAAGGTGCAGGCATAGGGATCAAAAATTCAAGGTTATCCCCAGGCCAGTCTGTGATACAGGAGACCATCAGCAGTAGGGGTGAGGCAGGTTAAGAAAAGTCAAATTAAGGTTGTAAAAATACTGTTTTATGTATTCAGGCAAAACATTTTAGAGAAGGTGGAATTTTCTTTTCCTATATGATATCAATCTAAAAATCTCACATGGAGCTGAGGGTATAGCTCAGTGGTGGAGCACTTGGTCCAATTCCCAACAATGAAAAGAAAACTTAAAATCCAACACAATGACAATGTGTTATAATACCTTTTAAAAACTCTTTACATGTAAAGCTTTTATAAGGCAGTGTGGGTAATTCGTGCTGGGCTTAAGGATCAGACCATAGCTGGTGATAGTTGCCCATTTGCACTGTAAGAATTAACAATTAAAGTCTAGAATGAAAATCTGCAAGACTTCAGAAGGCTTATTTCAACCATGTGCAGAACAGCTCTTTTTGTGAGAGGATGAAACACTAACACTTGGCTCCCTCAAACTCACGCACGAAGGGTGGGAAACGGTTATCCCAATAGATAACGCCCCTTGGTGGTGTGTCAATTACTAAGTGCATCCCAATCGTAAAGATTCCGGTAGATCATTTCACCAGGTGCCATTATCTACCTGAAGGCTACCATCCCAGTGAAACCTCCATTTCCAAGACTCTGTTTTTAGCACTCAAGGTGCAAACCAAACCACGATAAACATGAGAGGCTTCCTTGACTGAGTCCTTTCAGGGAAGGACTGTGTGTGTCCATGCAACCCCTCTCTGACACCATAAAGAAAGAGACAATTTTGAACTTTCATGGTCTTGTTTCAAAAGCTGTTCTCAAAGTGGACATGGTGGACCACACTGGTCATCCCACCACTCAGGCAGGAGGAGGATGCATTTGAGGTTAGTCTGGGCTGTAGACCCAAAGTGTCAAGCATGGGGGATGTAGTTCAGTAGTAGAAGGCTTGCCTCTCATACATGAAGCCTGGGGTTCTATGCCCAGCACTGGAAAAACAAAAATAGAAAATAAACAGGGTTGCTATGCTCTGCTTTTTATGGCAAGGTAGGTAAGATGGGGAAATACATGACTGGTGACCCTGAAATGTCTGGGAGAAGGGCTCAGAACACAGACCAGAGAGGAAGTTTCTACTTTTGATTTTACATTTAATGGTGCTTTTTAAAATCTCATAACTCCTCAGATGTAAAACAAGGGAGTGTTGGATTAAGTCCTTTGTAATTATTTTCTATAATCCTCTATTGAAGCATTATAATTTTTAATAATGTTCATTCTCCATACTCACTGGGTCTACTCACAAGCCACAAGGGGGCATAGGGAACCTTTAATCAAGACTTTCTACTAAGTAGGTACAAAGGTAGATACATAGATAGACAGACAGGCAGCACCCTCGAGTCCCACACAGCAAGTGACAGAGCTAACAGAGGAGTTAAGCCTTCCTGACTTAGAATACATTTGACTAAGATTTAATTTCATGCTTATGGTGGTATTGTTGTAAGGATTATGTCTGTCTGTCTCTCTCTCTCTCTCTCTCTCTCTCTCTCTCTCTCTCTCTCTCTCTCTCCCAATAAAGCTCTAGAAAGGTAACCATGGCTCGTGACTCTTCCATCACCGATACATCCAGCACTCTCCTCCATCAGCATGGCTGCCTCGGGTGGTGGCCAGTCACAAGTGCTGCTGCTTAACCAACAATTGTGTTCCCCAAAATATTGTGTACCCTAATAAACTTATCTGGGGTCAGAGACCAGAACAGCCCCTAGATAGACATAGAGGACAAAAAAATGGTGCCACACACACGCCTTTAATCCTATTACTTGGGAGGCAGAAATCCATCCAGATCACTGTGAGTTCAAGGCCACATTGGAAACAGCCAGGCATGGTGACACATGCCTTTAATCCCAGAAAGTGATGGCAGAAAGCAGAAAGGTATTTGAGGCGTGAGGACCAGGAACTGGAGTGGTTAAGCTTTTAGGCTTTTGAGCAGCTGTTCAGCTGAGATCTATGAGGCTTCCAGTCTGAGGAAACAGGATCAGCTGAGGAATTGTCGAGGTGAGGAAACTGTGGCTTGTTCTGCTTCTCTGATCTTCCAGCATTTACCCCAATACCTGGCCTCAGGTTTGTTTTATTAATAAGAACTTTTAAGATTCATGCTACAAAAACTCTAAGCAGAGGCCAGGGTATATAGTTCAGGAAGAGGGCTTGTCTGACATGTCTAAGATCCTAGGTTCAATCCCCAGAAAAAAAAGAATGAATGAGTGAATAAATAAATGAATTGAATTCTGGAAAGCTATGCCTCAGGGGGAAAAAAAAGTACCAAAATGTTGGGATGAAGAGGTGGCTTAGTGGGAAACAGTGTCAAACCAGAGCACCTGAGTTTGGTCCCCAGGACCCACACGGTGGAAGGAGAGAACCAACTCCTGAAAGTTGTCCTCTTACCTTCACCATGGCACCTTTATATTGTTCGAATTACATTTTATTGACTTTATGTGTTTCTGCATGCATGTGTCTTTGTGTGTGTACATAAAATGAATAAAATGCAAGTTTAGGTTTTTTAAAGGTACCAAAATGGAAAAGTTCTAAGTAATTGACAGAATTTAAAGTATTTAAGGAGACTCAAGAGAGATAGCACA
This sequence comes from Onychomys torridus, assembly GCF_903995425.1. Taxonomy (NCBI): domain Eukaryota; kingdom Metazoa; phylum Chordata; class Mammalia; order Rodentia; family Cricetidae; genus Onychomys; species Onychomys torridus. Next base: position 23,353,325 of record NC_050447.1, on the reverse strand, counting down.
AATCTTACCACAACATTTATATTTCTTTAAGAAAGTATAAAAAAATTTAAAAAAGTGAAGTGTGTCCTGCTTGCCCCAAGAAGAAAAACTAGGTCCCAAGAGAACAAGTGCATCATGTTCAATGATTCTCAGTGGACTGCTCTGTTTAGCATGTGAGTGTCCATATATGCTATGCACATGGTCATGCACATGTGTAGGCAGTAACATGACAGCCATGTTGGAGAAAGAGATATGTGTGAATGGGCATAATCTTTGGCCTCCTGAGTACAGGTGGTCCCCATGCCACATGCTGCCCTCATTTGGGAGATGCTTCCTTGTCCTCCCTCCTTCCCCCCCCCACCCCGAGTTCCCTGCATCCAACAAGTGAATTTATTTGGCTTCGCAGGAATTAAGTTTTAAACCATTACTAGACAAATGGATCTCATAAGAGAAAAGGAGCAGACAGTAGGACTAGGCAAAGTGTATTGTATTGTTTAGGGGCTGGGGAGGTTGCTTGTTTGTGGGTTTGGTGTGGATTTGCATATGTATGTGTATATGTACACACGTTGCGTGTGTATTCACAGGTGTGCACATACATAGAGGAGTATATGAGGAGTTGACGTTGGGAGTCTTCATCAATTGCTTTCTGTTTTATTGATTCAGGCAGGCTCTTGCTGAACCCACAGGTCACCAATTCCAGCTCATCGACCAGCTTGTCGCCGGGATCCCTCCTCTCTGCCTCCCAAGTGCTGTGACTACAGAGAGCCGCCATGTCTGCCCAGCTTTCATGTGTGTTCTGGGGGTCGGAACTCTGGCCCTGTGGTTGCATGGCGAACACTTTATCCCCAGCCCCATCTTCAGGTTTTTGAAACAGGGTCTCGTGTAACCCAAGCAGGCCTTGAATTAGCAACGTAGTCAAGGTTGGCCTTGAACTGCTGATCCTCCCACCTCTGACTCCCAAGCACTGGGATTTTCGAGCATGTGCCACCACACAAGGCTCAGCCGAGCAGGCAGTGTGGAGAAGGTGTGTCCCGGTGGAAGCAGGCAGCGTGGAGAAGGTATGCCTCGGTGACTGAGTCTCACCATTTCCACTTCTGTGTCCCCTCAGGTGTGCTGGGATTTTTATGTTTTTACTTTTTGTGTTTTCAATATTTATCTGACTTCTCTTCACTTGACTTGTCCTGTGTAAACAGTAGCAGAGGGGCTGGAGCAGAGAGAAGCTGAGTGTTTGCCCAGCAAGCACAAAGCCCAGGGTCCAATACCCAGCCCCACAGAAAACCAGTCATAGTGGTTCAAACCTATAATCCTAGCGCTCAGGAGGTGGAAGCAGGAGTATCAAAGTACAAGATCGTTCTTGGCTACATGGCCAATCCGAGGCCACCCTAGGACACATCAAAAGGGAGAGGGGTTGCTAAATGACCATATGCAGCCAAAGGTTCTAAATTGTTAAAATAGTATTTGTCAGAGCTGGAGAGATAGCTCAGCGGTTAAGAACCTCTTGCAGAGGACCCAGGTTTGGTTCCCAGCACCCACCTGGTGGCTCACAACTATTCCTGACTCTTGATCTAGAGGAGCCTAGAACCCCCTCTTCTGACCTCTGGGGGAACCAGGCCCACATGAGGTGCACACAGACACATGCAGGCAAAATATACATAGACGTAAACTAAAATAAGTGGTTGGGGATTTAGCTCAGAGGTAGAGCACTTGCCTAGCAAGCGCAAGGCCCTGAGTTCAAACCTCAGCTCAAAAAAATAAATAAATAAAATAAAATAAAAAATAAAAAAGCAATCTAAAATAAAGTAATATTGTTAACTGGGAAGAGGCCTCAAAGGGTAAAGGTTCTTGCCACAGAACTTGCCTGTATAAGTTCCAGGGACCCACATAACAGGAGAGAACCAACTCCTACCAGTTTTCCTGACTGCGACACACTCCCCACAGCACATGCACAAGCACATATATAATTAAAGATATATGTCTTGGCTATCCTAGAACTCATTGTGTAGACCAGGCTGACCTCAAGCACATGGAAATCTGCCAGCCTCTGCCTCCCAAGTGCTGGAATTAAAGGCATGCACTGCCATCCCCAGCCTATAATTTTAAATTTTTTAAAATAATATTGTCTTAGGGCTAGGAATATAAGAATGCTTACCTAGCACCTTCCAGGTTTGGTGTTCAATTCCCAGCATCACAAACAATGGAGGAAAATGAACAGTCGATTGAATATAGCTTCCATTCTTTCTTAGGAGAAGTGAGCTGCACACTGAGCGCAGTCTGGAGGACTGCTGTACTCTGCTGATGAATTCTTCATTAATCTCTTTACCCACGAGAAGGCAAATATAATGTGTGAGGCACCAGGCAGATGGGCAAGATCTGTGAACCCTGGGCAAAGGATTTCTCTTCTGAATCTCAAATTTTCTAAGTGTGAAATGAAAGCTAATGTCTCCGATCTTCAGAGTCACACATCCTACACACACTACTCAAGGGCATCTCTCCGTAAGTGACCCAGGAGTCCCACAACTCAGATTATCTGTGCCATCTTCTCCCTCTCTCCCTACAGCTTTACGTGGCTTCTAATGCTTTCTCTTCTTCCTTGGGTCCACACACACACATCTGAGATACTGTTAAAGGTACAATTTCTTTGCTTTCCTACCCATCCACCTTGATCCATTCACCAAATCCTGGCATTTAAAAGAAAAAAAAATGTTATGGGACTGGAGAGATGGCTCAGTGGTTAAGAGTACTGACTGCTCTTCCAGAGGATCTGGATTCAATTCTCAGCACCCACAAGGAGGTTCACAACCATCTGTAACTCTAGTCCCAGGGCATCTGATACCCTCTTCTGGCCTCCAAGGGTACCACAGACAAAACACTCACACACATAAAAATAAATAAATTTAAAGCTTTTTAAAGAACATTATCAGAAAAATGTACATTACAAGCTCTTACTTGAATGTGAAATGTGTAATAGTAGAGCTCCACAGAGCAGCCGCTCAGCTCTTCAGTGCTCACCGGAAATTCTGTGTTTGTATCAAATGTCATCATTTCATACTCCATACACTACAGTTGCCGTCACTGATCCCCGTTTTGCTGGCTCTTTAGCTACTTGGTCAAAAATACTGCTTCCTTAAAACATAGAGTGTTAATGAGCATCTCAGGCTTTTTCTTTTCCTTTTTAATGATGCCTGCACTACCAGAGTATTCTAGTGTTCTCTATTTGTTCAGCACATAATCATGCACAGCCTTTTTATTTCTTTGAGGTGGAAGGTTTTTTTTTTGTTCCTAAATACCATTCTATCAAGATGAAATTCTAAAGTGTGTTTGTGCAGCTCAAATATAAAGATATATTAAGGGAGGGAAACACTGGTCTAGGTGCAAGGCACACTCACAGCAACTTTTATGTTTGATTGTCTTTTCTTTGTATATTATAAACATTTATTTAATGTGTTGCAGTTTGATGTAAATTTCTGATATGTATGCTCAACAATAATCATTAAAATGTTTGCAGCGTAAAAAGAATATTATCAGAAAAAGATATATTACAAGCTCTTACTTGAATGTGAAATGTAAAATTCACAGACGCAGGAAACAGGTCAGTGATGGCCAAGGGCAGAGAGAAACATAGGTGATTTTTTTTCTTTCATTTCTCTTTTTCTTTGAAAATAAAACTGAACAAGCAAACAAAAATCCAGAAGCAAACGTCTTTAGGTGTAGTTACAAATATTTTAGGGATCAGGAAGAAGACCCTGTAGCAGAAGAGAAAAGCACCCCATAACATCTTTCCTATCTTCTATTCACTGAGGGAGACAGTGAATCCAAGTGGCGGCCACATGCTCTTCACTTAGAAAAAGGAGGAACCAAAGACTTGAGAAATTTGAAAGGGTTAGCATGTGTGTGAGAGTATGTAAAAGTCAATGCTATAAATCTAAACAGGGTCTATTTTTCTGTTAGTTTGTTTTAAAAAGTTCTAAAGCAACAGGAAGAAACACATGGAAAGAAAACTCTGGTAGAGACTTGATTAATTGCAGAAGAGGCCTTTGTAAAGAATGTAAAATGTGCTGGGCCCCTTCTCCAGGCAGGCAGGACCTGTTCCCAGTGCCTCTGCTACCCTTGTAGATGCCCTCTGCCTCCCTATCACGTCACCCTTCCTCAATTCTTTTAAAAAATAACACCCCACCCCACCCCCATCCCTGCTCTTGTGATGTGACACTGATCCTTCTCCATCCCCACTGGAGAGTTACTTGGTGTCCAGTTTGGCCATATCCTGTATGTAGATGCCAATGCTCTCGCTGTTGAAGAGCAGGAAGTAGTTCTTCAGAGAGGACGTGCCCCAGTTGTTGACTTGGGCTGAGATAGCCTTGAGGGTCACCTGGGCTGCTGTCTGTTGGGGACAGCTGTTTCTTCCACTAGAGAAAGGTGGGAAAGTGACAGACTTAAGCTTCTTGTCCTCCGCTGCCAACAAGCAGGTTTTGATGGTCTCTTCCAGTTATTCTTCACATTTGTCGGAACCCAGTTGGGGGATGTGACAGTGGATGACAAATTTGGCTGCGAGCCCACCGAACTGGCTGATGGCCGCTTCAAGCAGCTTTCAAAGGGCCGTTGGGATTTGCGGAGCTCCCTTTCCTTATATGTCTTCTTCGAGGTCGATTTCAGCTGCAGTCGGGTGGACTCCGCCCCCGTGGAGCCAATACGGCTGACATTACTTTGGGTCAGGGATAGCTTCTGCCCCAAACCAAGCTCTTCGAAGACAGGATGGTGAATGTAAGTAAGCATTACAGCTCAGATTTGGAAAGGTATCCTGGCAGTCAGGAGTCAAGGAATACCACAAAGTCGCTGTAAGAATACCAGCTTACAGCTCTGCTCTAGAGAAAGGTTTCCCCAATACAACTCTGCTCCTACAGGGGAGGGTTTCCCCATGGAAAGTGTTAAGAGTTCTTCTCTGCTCTGATCTGCTCCAGCAAAAGTTGGTACAGCTGGACTCTGCTCACATCACACAACAAACCCCACTCAAGAGATTTGTTGAGAAGGAAAAGCACAGAAGGGTGGGTTCCTCTGCTGAGAAGCAGCAAACTGAACCGGGTACAGATCTTATATAGGATTTCTTGGAGGCGGGGAGAGCTCTCCAGGGTGGCTTGGGATTGGTGGGATTTTGATGGTCTGACCTCAGGGATTGGTGGGATTCTGCAGCCTGACTCTGTGCCAAACTCAGGGATTAGTGTGATTTCAAGTCAGGGTCAGGGTGTTTTTTCTTGGCCCTTTTCACCCTACAGTGAAGCCACTTCTTGGCTCGTCTTCCAAGGTGGATTTGGTGTTCTTCCTTTATCATTGTCATTTGGTTTGGACATGTTGGATGTCCATGGCTTGGTGGCCTTGGATTTCTTACCCTGCTTCTTGCTTGATGTAGCCTTCCTCTTTTCTCTGTGGGTGGGAAGAGGATCGTTTCTGACTTACCTTTGTTCCCTCGCTTTTTGGTCAGCTTTTTGGTCAGCAGTTCGGGGTGAATTCCAGGCAGGACACCCTCACTGGGGGAAGTTACTCCTTTCAGCAGCTGGTTGAGCTCCTCATCATGGGCAGTGGGCGTCAGGGTGTGTCTGGGGGTTGTCCGGTCCTTCTTGTTGCTCCTGGCAGAGTTTCCAGCCAATTCTAGGATTTCCACTGCAAGGCACTCAATGACGGCTGCCGTGTAGCTCCGCGCTGATCTGGTACATGAGCGTCCCTTTTTCTTTTTCTTTTTCTTTTCTTTTTTTTTTTTTTTTTGTTTGTTTGTTTGTTTTGTTTTGTTTTGTTTTGTATTTCAGGACAGGGTTTCTCTGTGTAGATTTGAGCCTTTCTTGGCACTCGCTTTGTAGACCAGGTCGGCCTTGAATTCACAGAGATCCGCTTGCCTCTGCCTCCCGAGTGCTGGACATGCGCCACCACTGCCCGGCACCTTTTTCTAGCTAACGCACCAACCGCCCTACTTGAAAGAAGACATTGGTGGTGACTGGCTGGGACAGCCTGGACAATTTCTTCTTCCAGCTCCAGCCTGACATCTTGCCTCAGTTTCTCTTTCAGCTTGCTAACATGATGGCCTCCTGGCACTTACACGGTAATTCAGAGATTTAGTCCATTATCACTGTGGCAGGAAACATGGTGGCGTGCAGGCAGACATGGTGGCGTGCAGGCAGACACGATGCTGGAGAGAGAGCTGAGAGCTCTACATTCAGATCGGCAGACAGCAGGAAGAGCTTGGGTGATGGTTCTTGAGGGTTGAAATTAAAGGTATGCACAGCTACACCTAGATCTTAAACCAAAAAAAAAAAAAGTGCTGGACGGTGGTGGCGCATGCCTGTAATCCCAGCACTCGGGAGGCAGAGGCAGGCGGATCTCTGTGAGTTCGAGGCCAGCCTGGTCTACAAAATGAGTTCCAGGACAGACTCCAAAGCTACAGAGAAACCCTGTCTCGAAAAAAAAAAAAAAAAAAAAGGGTCTTTATTATGGTACCAAGAGCCTGTACATGATAAGCACATACTCTTTTTTTTTTTTTTTTTTTTTTTTTTTTTTTTTGGTTTTTTTCGAGACAGGGTTTCTCTGTGTAGCTTTGTGCCTTTCCTGGAACTTGCTTTGGAGACCAGGCTGGCCTCGAACTACCAAGATCCGCCTGCCTCTGCCTCCCAAGTGCTGAGATTAAAGGCGTGCGCCACCACCACCCAGCCAAGCACACACTCTTAACACTGAGCATACCCTCAACTCCAAGGGATTTATTTATCTTTTACACTAGGAGCTCAACATGCTGGACTCAGAGTAACAGCCATCCATCTCAGTTTCCTGTGTGCTGGGAATCAAGGGAGATGGGGAGGAGTCGGGAAGTGCTGTCTTCTGGACTTGATATGACTGCTGTACTGTTATATAGGACTTCCCTCACGGCCAAACAACCGCTCTCTTGAGGCATTTAGCTTTTCCCACTTGCTAGGTTAGTTGACTGTGTGCATGCTCTCATGGAGGGTGGGAAGTTCATAAAACCTTCACCTGAGCTAGCTGAGGCTGGTCTTGAACTTAACAGGGCATGGAGATTTCATATAGAGGGATTCCATGAGATGACATGTGTCAGTTATGTGGCCTGCCATCTGACTCACAAGTGCTCGATACAATTCTAGCTCTGGCTCTTATATAGCTGCGTCAGTGGTGAACACTCCTCAAAAAAGGTCACTATCAAGTCCCTCTTCCACCTAAGTGCATACCACTCACCCGCTGAGCACACTTCCTATCCTCTTGAGTCCAGGCTGGCATTGTGATGCTACCTCTCAATCAAACGTAGCAAGAGCGATGCCATTTCTGGCCCTCTCCTTTGAGAATCCCAACACCTCGCAATTGCTCTCTGGAAAAACGTTGTTTATCTCTCTGTAAAGGAAATTTGGACTACCTGGGCTGCACCATGAAACACTACCTCAAAAATGTAAAGAGAAGCTGGATAAAGTAGTACAGGCCTAAAATCTGAGTATCTGGGTGATAGATTCAGGAATTCAAGACCAACTTCAGCTACATGGTGAATGCCAGGATCCCTGCAGTATGTGAGACCTTGTCTTAATATATATATTTTTTAAAAAAAATCTAAGAAAGAGAGTACCTTTAGGGTTTGGGTGTGGAGTGTTCTCCCCAGGCTCATGTGTTAGAACACTTGGCCCCAATGGTGGAACTGTTTTAGAAAGTAATGACACCTTTAGTGAAGGGAGCACTGGTTGGTGGAGGTGGGTCCCTGAGAGCAGGCCTTTCAGGGTTCTATTCCAGCTCTTCTGCTTCCTGCTCTGCCAAGATGTAAATAAACAGTGCTTCAAGCTCATAGGGTCAGAGTGAGCCCCGCTGCCGGTCTGCCTGTCATAACGAAGTGGTAGCCCCAGTCTGCCTGTCATAATGGAGTGGTAGCCCTGGTCTCCCTGTCATAATGGAGTGGTAGCCCCGGTCTGCCTGTCATAATGGAGTGGTAGCCCTGGTCTGCCTGTCATAACGGAGTGGTAGCCTGGTCTCCCTGTCATAACAGAGTGGTAGCCCCGGTCTGCCTGTCATAATGGAGTGGTAGCCCCAGAACCCTGAGTCAAAGTGAACCCCCTCACCTAAGTCCCTCCTTGCAGGTATTTTGCCTCAGCAGCAAGGAAAGTAAGTGCCTTAAACACTACTGAAGTGATGGAACAATGAGACAGTGCATGGGAAAACGCCAAGACACGTGGGGAAACCCTGAGACACGTGGAAAAAGCCCTACCAGTCTTCCAGTAGAACCCAACTGTAGCTGAGCACCTTGGCTACGGAGACCACGATGTATGAGCTGGGGATGTAACTTAGTTGGTGGAGTACTCATGTAGCATTCATGAGACTCTGGGTTCAGTCTCCAGCATCACATGAGCTGGGTGTAATGGTGTATGCCTATAATCCCAGCACCCAGTAGATGAAGGCAGGAGGACCAGAAGTTCAAGGCCATCCTCAGCCACATAATGAGTTTACGCCCAGCATGAGGTATATGAAGCACTCTTTTAAAGTGGAAGGAGAGGGGCTGGAGAGATGGCTCAGAGGTTAAGAACACTGGTTGCTCTTTCAGAGGTCCTGAGTTCAATCCCAGCACCCATATGGTAGCTTACAATGATCTATCATGAGATCTGGCTCCGTCTTCTGGCCTGCAGGGATACAAGCAAACTGTACACATAATAAATAATCTTTTTTAAAAAGTGGAAGGAGAGAGACTGTGGTGGTTGAATAGGAATGGCCCCCATAGACTCATGTGTCTCAATGCTTGTTCCATAGGCAGTGGCACTATTAAGAGGTGTGGCCTTGTTGGAGGAAGTGTGTCACTGTGAAAGCAGGCTTTGAGGTCTCATATGCTCAAGCTATGCCTAGTGACACAGTCTCCTTCTGCTGCCTGTGGACTAAGATGCAGAACGCTCAGCTCCTTCTCTAGCACCATGTCCACCTGCACACTGCCATGCTTCCCACCATGATGATATGGACTAAACCTCTGAAACGGGAAGCCAGTCCCCAACACAAGGCCCTGGGTTCTGAAAGGACCACACATCTATGGGAAGTCATTAATTGCCGTATAGATATCTAAATATCTACTTTCTTTCCTACAAAACCATGAGCTCCTTTAAGACAAAAATTACATCAAATTATTCTATTATTAATACCTAGACCAGGCTCTGAATATATTTATACATCAGTGCATTAGTGGAGCTGGCTTATGAGTGAAACATGAACACAAAGCTATTGAATAAATGCTTTCCTGTCTCCATGTAAGAATACCGAACACACCAAATTAAACTGAAGTCCAGTGCAGGAAAACATTAGCATAACAACATGAGCAAGGGGACTCCTTCTTTGCAAAGTCAGAACTGAACATCTTGAATCTGTTATGTCCCCCAAACTATTCTTGCTGCTGTCAACTTCTAAGACAGAGATAGCCTGGGTGACATGATGGGAAGTGGAGAATCTGGATCAGGTTGAGAACACAGAGGGGGACAGCTGCGTGATAAAAGCAGGATGGAGTTTACATCTCCCTCCCCTTCGCCTGGTGATGCTACTCACCATCTGCCTTGGCTATGTCAAGCTGAGTCTGCCAGCATCCAAAGAGCTCCCATATGTCACTCCTGCAGAGTGGCAGCAAGTGCACCACCTCTCAAGATTGTGCCTTATCTGTTAGAACCAAGCGCAGTCCCTTTAAGCCTTTGGCCCATGTTCACATCAGAAAGCCTTAAAAGAAAACATCTCTGGTTATTTTTACTCCTTCTCAAAGCAACATTCTGGACCATCTCCCTCTTGCTTTGATTTTTCACATCTCTGCTGTTTAGAATCTTTCATGTGCATCCATGGGCTCCAGATAGGGTTGCCCTAATAAGGGTCAGATGTGGTCATCAGTTTTCACTGGTAACTGGATTTCTAAAGTCCATGCATTCTCTCTGCCAGTCCTTGCTGCACTTTCCTGACTGCACTAAATTCCTGTTCCTCATTGGATTTGGGTTGCTTGGTGGCTTGGTTGGTTGGTTTGGTGGGGTAGGTCTTTATTTGTGGGGTCCAGCAGCCCCAGCCATGTTGCCCGTGGTGGGGATGGGCAGTCCCATACAGGGGAGCAGGTGGGGGCCCCCCTCCACCAAGAAGTCAGAGCTTGCCCTGGCCTCTCCCTCATGGCCAAGGACAAGGCCCCACTCCCCCATTCCACAGGGTTGTAGTGACATGCTTAAAAGGGGAAGGAAAAAAAAAATCAAACAACAGAAACCCCTAAGGACCAGAAACTCTGCATAGAAACCTCATTTAGTTTAAACTAGAAACAAGGGTGCTGTGGGTAGCTTGCTTCTTCCATGTGGGCTTTCTGCAAGGTGAGGCTCTGTCTTCACCCAGGGTTGGGATAGGAGGTCTGGGTGGGTAGGTTCAGGTCGGGACAGATGGGACAGGGAGTGGAAACAGAGGCTTGGCTGGGGTCAGGTGCCTGCTCCACCATGCAGGTGGTGTTCCTCTGGCTTACATTCTTGTCCTTTTCATTCATGGGATGTCCTCTGCAGAGCGCTTCCTTGTAGATCGAGCTGGGAAGTGAAAAATGCTTCAAAGAGAAGGAAGAGGCACTGACTGCTAGATCTGCGCTGAAGGTGTAAAAACAGGCAAATCCACCAAGCATAGTGGTGCGTGCCTTAATCCTGGCACTCCTGGTGAGGCAAAGGCAGGAAGATCTCTGAGTTCCAGGCCAGCCTGGTCGACAGAATGAGTTCCAGTACAGCCAGAGCTACACAGAGAAACCCTGTCTCAAAAGAGATAAATTCACTGTTACTATTGGAAATTTTATATTCTCTCTCTCTCTCTCTCTCTCTCTCTCTCTCTCTCTCTCTCTCTCTCTAACTTATAGAACAAGTGGATGGGAAATCATCAAAAATATGGGCCAATTGAGCAACCACCGATTAATTTAATCTCATGCAATACTCAAGCCAACAAAAGCAGGATAATGTTCTCCAATGCACACAGGATGGGAACCAAAACAAAAGTCTCAGCAATCAATCAAATCTCAATTACATGAAAAGGATTTTACTCGTATAACACTGACTAGAAAGAAATTAAATCAGAAATCAACAATAGAAGGATGGAGAGGTGGCTCAGCAGTTAAGAGCACGTGTTTCTCTTTCAGAGGGACTGAGTTTGGTTCCCAGCGCCCTCATGGTGGCTCACAGCCAAGCACCTTCTTATGCATGGACAAACATAGAAAAATGCCTAAAAAATTTTTTAAGTTTTTTTTAAAATATATTTTAAATATAAATAACATAAAATTCAAAATGAAATGAAAAAAATCCTTATAGGACATAAATTACCAAAGTTCATTAAAGAAAAAGTAGATAACCTAAAAAGCCTGAGAAGCAAATTGAAACTGCAATTAAAAGGATGTTAAGGTTGGAGAAAAGAGGCTTTTCAGTCAGCAGGGCTGAGAACTTTGGATATCCAACGTGGAAGATTTAGACTATATACACTTCCCTCTCTCGGGAGTTATAAAAATCAACTTGAAGTGGATCAAAAACTTAAGTGAAACTTGAAACTTCTGGGAGGAAATGGAGGAAGGCCACCGGACACAGAAATGGGTGTGGGATTTTTAGACATGACCTCAAAAGCTCAGGCAACAGAAATAGATGTGGGATGACATCCACCTTAAAAGCTTCTGCACAGGGCTGGAGAGATGATTCAGCGGTTAAAGCACTGGCTGCTCTTCCAGAAGATCTGGGTTCAATTCCCAGCACCCACATGGCAGCTCACAAGTAATCTGTAACTCCAGTTCCAGGTGACCAATCCCCTCTTCTGGCCTCCATGGGCACCAGGAATACACATAGTTTAAAGTTATACATGCAGGCAAAACACCCATACACATAAAAATAAATGTTGAGAGGGAGTTAATAAAACCGCCATCTAAAACAGTATTGAGGCACCTTAGAAAATTAAAAATAAGCTGGGCATAGAAGCACATGCCTTTAATCCCAGCACTTGGGAGGCAAAGAGAAGCATTCTCTGTGAGTTCAAGACCAGCATCTTCTCCCCCAGTGATTTCCAGGACAGCCAGGGATACCTAGTGAGATCCTGTCAAAAAAGAAAGAACTAAAATTAGAAATATAATGTGATTCAGCAATTCCTCTACTGGGTAGACAGCGAAAGGGCCACGAGATGAAGAAAGGATGTTGAAGAGACATCTATGCCCATCACATCCCTACTCACAACAGCCGAGACGCAGAAGCAACATAGGTGGCCATGAACTGATGGACGGGTGAATGAGGGATACACAGCAGCATACTCCCATCCAGAAAAGGAATGGAACTCCATTCCTCATGACAACATTGACATGGCTGACGATCATCATGTTCAGAGAGAGAGGCCGGGCACAAAGAGACACAACCATCCACTCTCGAGTGGGTTATAAGAAAAACGACCTTACAAAGTGGAGAGCAGAATAGTGGTTACCAGAAGTTGGGAAGCACAAGAGGTAAAGAAAGGAGAGGAGATTGACCTATGGGCACTAAGTTACAAGGTCAAGGCCTTTTGATATGCTACCAATAACACCTAACTCACAAAAGCTTGCAGATGTGATTCTTGTCGTTTTCTCCTGTGTTGGTTAGTTTTGGGGTTTGTCTGGGGGTTTTGTTGTTGTTTGGTTGGTTGGTTTTGGTGGTGGTGGGTTTTTGGTGGGTTTTGTTTTGTTTTGGTTCGTTGGTTTTGTTTGTTTTCAACTTGGCAGGAGATTGAGTAATATGGGAAGAGGGAGACTCAATTAAGAAAACATCTCCATAGCTGAGACTGTAGCACAGGTAGAGCACTTGCCTAGCATACAGAAGGTGCGAGATTCAGTTCCTCACTACCAGAAAAATGCTTACCCATTTGCCGGGCAGTGGTGGGACACATCTTTAATGCCAGGACTCTGGAGGCAGAGGCTGACAGTTCTCTGTGAGTTCTAGACTAGCCTGCTCTACAGAGTGAGTTCCAGGACAGCCAGGACTACACAGAGAAACCCTATCTCAAAAAACCAAAATGATGATGATGGTGGTGATGATGATGATGATGGTGATGATGATGATGATGATGATGATGGACAATAAATTTTTAGCTTATTCACAAATTTATGCAACTATCACCACAATTAACTTAGACATACAATGTTGGAGGTTAACCTGAGCAGCGGGACTGCCTGACATCCTGCTGAGAAAGTAGGTAAAGAGCCTGGAGTCCTGTAGGGTGCAACCTGAAACATGACCACCAGATGGCAGCCTCTGCCTACAGTCGCTACAAACCGCCGAAGAAGCCTGCAGACAATGTTCTTTAAGATCCACCACATCCTGGGGATAGGGGTAGCATTTGGTACAGAGAGCATCTCCTGGCAGAGCTAGCCTTCTCCACCCACTACACATTTCTATCCCCATTCACTTAGAAATCTTGTTAGTTGTAATGCTTCGTTTAAGATTTATTTTTAATTATATGGGTGCCCTCAGAAACCAGAAGAGGGCATCAGATCCCCAAGGACTAGGGTTACAAAAGGTTGTGACGTGACTAAAGTGGATTTTGAGAGCAGAATTCCTGTCCTCTGCAAAGACAGCAAGCAGTGAGCTGTGTCTCCAGCCCCTATGATACACTACATAGGTATACAAGTATGGCCCTCTCTGATTTGATACTGAGGAGCCAAGCCAGGGTCTCGTGCATTCTTAGCAGCTGCTCTAACACTGAACTACAGCCTCAGTTCCAAGAGTTGCTATTTCAAGTACAAACACACACACCACCCTAGGCAAGCTGTCCTTGCAGAGAAAAGGCCAAGGACTGCCAAATCCCCAGGCACATTGGCCCTCCCTGTCACTTAGCTCTACACATAGAAGTAACCTGGTGTGATGGCACACACCTACAGTCCCAGCTACTCTAGGAGGCTGAGACAGAAAGATCACAAGTTCAAAACAAGCCTGGACAGCAAGACCCTGTCTCAGAATAAAACCTGTGATTGGACATAGAAATGTAGCTCAGTAGTGGAGTGCTAGCCAATCATGTGTGAAGTCTCAGGCCAACTCAAGGCACTACGCAAAGAAAGGCGGGGGAGGCGCGTTGCACATGAAGTAACACTTTCAGAAGAACCGTCAACTCCTGTGTCAACCAGAGTGCCAAGGGGCAGGGTTTAGCCCATGCACCCAGCACTCTGGCCAATGCAGAGCTGGTGTGTATTCAGTCCCTCTCAGCCCCACACTGCAACCTGGACTTTAGTCTTGCCTCTTCAGGAACGGCCCCTCCGTGAGGCTTCCCCACTATCATATCTGGTACTAGAAAAACAGCTGAGCCCCAGGTCACACGATCCTAAACCCTTTCTACTGTCCGGACATGTTCATACTCTCTCCCCACCCCCGATGGGGTCTCATGTAGCCCAGGCTGGTCCTAAACTCACAGTCTAGCCAAAGATATCCCTTCTGCAGCTACCTCCCAAGTTCGGGGATCACAAGTTTGAATCATCATCCTGGCCTGTCCCAGTATTTCTACAGGATTGGAAAAACAAGACTATCCAGTTCTCTGAAAGAGCTTGGTGAAACACACTTGTGATTTCTGTTAGATAGAGGACCTCTCCCTTTAAAATGCTGGTCACTCGAAGTAGCCAGATTTCACAGCCTGAGGGAACCAGGTCATGAGTCAATGCAGCTCACTCTTTCCGTCTTCTCCTCTCCTCTCCTCTCCTCCCTCTTTCTCTCTGAGCAGAGAGTTAAGAAGCCACACCATGCTGTGGCTTTACAGCCCTAATTATGGCCCTACCCCTTACCTGGCTCCTCCATATTCCTCTTCACATCAGGAGGTCCTAACTAACTCACATGGTGGGGAATCTTCTCACCACCCCATAGGGGATATAAAAGTTAGAGGTTTTCCTTGATTCGAAGATTTCTCTGGCGGCTCCTCCTCCAGGGCTCCCGTTATCATCCCGTCCACAGCAGCACTCTGATCTTGCTCAGCTACCCGCTCGGTAATGTTCCTTTCCTAGTTTTAAAGGGAAACCTCTCGCCCCTTTAAACTCCCGCCACACTGTCTCTGGTAGGACGCACTGTTTCTCTGTGATGCTCTGCACCTTAAAGTTCAATCACGATTCCCAGGGCCCTCTCTCCTACTAAGGCTCATTCCTGAAGGGTCGGTTCATGTCCGCCCCTCTCTCCTGATCCAACCACTGCCCCTCTTTTCTGTTTCTTCTTCCAGAAATTGGGGGGACATTACCTTCAGAGTGAACTACAGTAGGAGAGAGCCCTGTGAGGTGGTGAGCCCGCCGCAGGGGGCGTGCAGAGCGTCTTAAGAACATTAGTGGGCTGGAGAGAAGGCCCAGAGGTTAAGAGCACTGACTGTTCTTCCAGAGGCCCTGAGTTCAATTCCCAGTACCCACATGGTGGTTTACAACTATCTGTAGTGAGATCTGACACCCTCTTCTGTGTACTAAATAAATAAATAAATCTTTAAAAAAAAAAAAAAAAAGAACATTAGCATGAACACCATAGCAGAGGACCTTAATGAAGAGAGAGCTTGACGTGGGAGAACGGGAGGGGAGTCACTATGCACAGTGTGATGGGGGTTCCTGATGGAAAAGTCTTAAGATCCCCCGAACAAAGGGGGTTTTCTGTTCTTATACTTTAGAGGGTTAGTGGTAAATTCCATCCCACGTGATTTAGTCTGGCTTAGCCTATGTAACGGGGAGCCAGGTTCTGGGTAGGTCATAAACAGGTCTTGCAGTTTGAAGGGGGAGTTAGTTAGCACCTGTGACTTCTTAACTCTCAGGGGGCAGGGCAGGGGGCGGGGCTGATTTCTGGAAATGTGAAGGGTAGCTAGACAGTCTGAGATCTACCACAGTTGCATTAAACAAAGAATTGGTAGCTAGTCAGTGGTGGCGCACACCTTTAATCCCAGCACTCAGGAGGCAGAGCCAGGCAGATTTCTGTGAGTTCGAGCCCAGCCTGGTCTACAAAGTGAGTTCTAGGACAGCCAGGACTACACCGAGAAACCTTGTCTCAAAAAAAAAAAAAAAAAAAGATGTTTTTCACCAAAGGTAAGTGTTTAAAATGAAATCGAATATGTAATGGAATTCTAGATAATATGTCTTACAGGTGTGAAAAACATTCCTTCCCAAGGTAGTCAACCTGACAAGGGCCCAAATTTCCTGAACTCCCCCCCACCTCCTTCTTTGTACCACTTAGCCAATCACATCAGATCATGCAGTTGATATTAAAGGAATAACATCCCTGCCCCCTACCCCATTCCCCCAAAAAGCTAAGGCCCTAACGGAACTCATAGCTCCAGGAAGCAGCTATTTGGGGACTGAAGAGAAAAAGCAACTGCCCATCACCACACACACACACACACACACACACACACACACACTCACACACACACACACACACACACACACACATTCACACACACACACTCATACACACACACACTCACACACACTCATACACACACACACATTCACACACACACACTCTCTCACACACACACACACATACACACATTCACACACACACACACTCACACACACATTCACACACTCACACATATACACACACACATACACACTCACACACATACACACACTCACACACACATTCACACACACACACACACACACACACTCACACACACATACACACACTCACACACACATTCACACACTCACACACATACACACACACTCACACACACATTCACACACATACACACACTCACACACTCACACACATACACACACACTCACACACACATACACACTCACACACATACACACACTCACACACACATTCACACACACACACACACACACACACACACACACACACAGTGATATTTTATTTGTATGGTAATAAAGTTGCCTCAAGGTCAGAGCAAGCCAGAGCAGAAGCTGGGCGGTAGTGGTGCACGCCTTTAATCCCAGCACTTGAGAGGGGTGAGCTTAGTTATTCTTGAAGAATAACTGTTTCATCTGCTGTTCCAATGCACATCAGAAGCCATCGGCCCACTCCCTGTTCAGCTGCCTTCAAAGAAAAGGGCACGGTACCTTTTACAGATTGCAAAGGCCACTCACTTCAGGGATGGTGCCATATTGTCCTGGCTTCAGAAGATGCCTTTTGTTAAAGCCAAAACCACACTTGTTTTGGCAAGAATCAGTAGTCCTTTGTTTCATGTCCTGTCTGTCCTGTTTGTCAGCAGTTGATTCGAGGATACTTTGTTGTCCAGTGGCTGACTTTTGCCACAATGAAAGTTAACTCCATATACAGTTTCTTCAATGCCCATATTTTCCCTGAAGTAGATTGGTACTGCCAGGAGCCGACATGTCTCATAGTCATAGCAAAAAAGAAAAATTCCTAAGTTATTAAAACATTTTAAATGCCATATTCTGTAGATCTCTGAAGGGTTTGAAGATGACCTGTCTATCTAAAATATATCTGTTTGATCTTGAAAACACACCTAATATGACTACAAGTTCAATTCTAATGTCTAACCACTAACTTTCATTTCTATATATCCTAATAGTTGATAATACTAACATTCAAGGATTAGCAAATTGCATTACATTGTTAAATGAATGGTATAAATACAATATCTCGAGCAAGATTAGAAATATGTATATGGCATATTCTAACAATCTCAATCTCAATAATAATAATAATTTGTATACAATATAAAACAATCCAATCCAGTGTAAAGTATTTAAAACTAGTAATTGTCTTTTTCTTTTTTCTTTTTTTTTTAAACAAGCACTTTTTGCCTATCCCTTTTCCTAACCCTTAACAACAACTTGTAACCAACCCTCCTAAACAATGAAAACTATCCCAGATCCAAAACCCATAAAAAGACCAAAAAACCACCCACCCCACACCACCCCTTTGGGAATGTGGGCGTCGTATTCTTAAAATTGCTTCCTGCTGGGTATGGGCGAAGTTGTCTTTATTCTGAAAAGAAAAATTTTGGGTTAATTGACAAATTCTAGGAAAGGTAACTATATTCTTTGTTATCCATAATGCCAAAGTTCAGGGTTTATCTCAAATCCTTATTCAAGTAGTCTTTGAAACTGGATCATCTCAGCTAGCCATCTCAGAATTGCTCTAAGCACTTTGTAGTCCAAAGCTGATCTGTAGATGATGTTTGTCAGCTTAGTGATATTATTTTCCACATGGAATTGTCGTTGTGGGGCCCCATCTTCTTCCTGGAGATTTCAGTTGATGTTAGGCCTGGCCGTGATTTCCTACAGAAAACTGAAAAGAGACTTGAACACAAAGACATGTATAGGCAGCTAATAGAAGCCTTTTCTCTAGAATTAATTAGTACTCTATATGACCATTATTATCTTAACAAAGTTT
Organism: Onychomys torridus; assembly: GCF_903995425.1. Classification (NCBI taxonomy): domain Eukaryota; kingdom Metazoa; phylum Chordata; class Mammalia; order Rodentia; family Cricetidae; genus Onychomys; species Onychomys torridus. The sequence continues at coordinate 23,335,008 of NC_050447.1, read as the reverse complement.
AAAATATATATATATCTTGTAAATTTTGATATAAAATTCATACTTTAAGAAAAGTTTAAAGAATCAGAATAGAATCAAAGAATTGAGATTAGTAATAGAATAGTCCCTTAATTAATTTGATTTTTCTCCTGTCCCATGTCAGAAGATGGCTCTTTCTTCTGGTATGATACAGGGAGTTTTCATTTTCCTTTTAACAACACGCTTGAGTTTAAAGGAGGAGAGAGCCGTTCTCCAACTCCAAAGTCAGCTTTAAACTTTAATTGAACTGGGACTACAAGAAGACCAATAGCATTAGTTTTTTAGAGAAGTGCAGAAACAAACATTTAGGAAGATTTGTGAAATTTTGTAGATGATATACCAATAGGCCATTTTACTCTTTTTCCTGGGACAGATGATTTGTCCTTTTTCTTCAGTTGTCTCATTTGTCCAGTGTTCTTCAGATTCCTTAGCCTTCATTCTCCTAAAAGACAAAAACAAAAACCCTTCCCCAAGATTAATTTTGGGGAGGTTCCCTTTTGGCAAGTTACATCTGATTAAATGAAAAGTCCTGTATTAATGGTATAAGTGAGTTTAAACTGGATGGTCATGTTGGTTGATGAACTATCACCTCCTCTAATTAAGAGGTCTCTCTTGTTCAAATCGAACCTTTATCAGTTTTGATGGTACCCACAGCTTATCTTCTCCTGCAGAAACAAAAGCAAAACCTCGTCCCCAACGTAACACATACCCTGGTTTCCATTCTGAGGTCAGCACATCCTTGAAGTATATAGGCTGATTTAATTCTGTAGTTTTTTTCTGTTAACCAATGTCTCTCTGCAGCTGTTGTTCCTTTCTCATTAACATTGAGAAAATTTAAAGTTAATAGAGCATTGTGCAGTCTATTTCTGGGGGTTTTTGTTACCCCTTTCTGTTTATTTATCATGTCCTTTAGAGTTCTGTTGGATCTTTCTATAACTGCTTGGCCTGTAGGATTATGTGGTATACCTGTAATATGCTTTATATTATAATAAGCAAAAAACTGTTTTATTTTAATAGAGACATATGCTGGAGCAAAGACGTTATAAGATAGTTCCATTAGCAATGTAAGTTAGGATAGAAAGTGAATCAGGTACATTTTGGACTTACCAAAATAGGATAGATAATGGAATTATTTTCTCTGAATTTGTCAAATGCAAATGGACTAGACATTGTTTAGGTATTTATTGTTTGTATATATGGTATATATAGTTATTGTACTTTTGTATATAGTTTTTCTTATATTAGTTATAACTTTTTTTCCTTTTTTTTCTTTTTATTAAAATAGAAAAGGGGAAGTGTAGTGCTATTTTATTTTGTATTGAAATGTGATTTTATTTGTATGTTAATAAAGTTGCCTTGAGGTCAGAGCAAGCCAGAGCAGAAGCTGGGCGGTAGTGGTACACACCTTTAATCCCAGCACACACACACACACACACACACGCACACGCACACACACACACAAACGCACACGCACACGCACACGCGCACACACACACACAGTGATACAAGGACAGCATAGACCCTGCACCTCAAAACACCTTATCTAAGGAAAATGGTCAGCTCCCGCCATCTGCCCCAAAGGAAAGCCTCTCCCTTCTCTTTCCTTGGCTAAAAACACCACCCGCCGAAAGCCTGTAACTGGAACTCCAGCTCTGGTCTGTGTGTTACTTGGTCCTGCACCCTGATCACACTGTGACCCCGTCTTGACGTACCACCTCTCACATTAAATAAAGCCTGCTCTAACTGTAAGGTTGGGCAGACCCTCGTTCTTTATTTCTTCCTGCAAACAATTATTACAGAGATCCCACCCATGGGATGAGACACAGTCACCACCTACACCAGGGATAAAAGGCAGAGGCCATTCTGGCTGAGTGTGTGTTCACTAGGCCAGTGTAGGCTCTGGTACACCCTTTTTGCAAAAAGAAATTGTCTTGCGAGTTACTATGGCTTTTGTTCCTATGCTCCTCTGGGCAACACTGAGGCCTTTCTTTCCCAACACCGGTGCTGCCTCAGGGGCAACGTAAGTGTCTCACAGCACAGACATTGCTTAAGTTTTTTCCATAAAATGAAACGTGTGTTCTTAGTCTACACTGGGACACAGGGCTGGAGAGATGGTGCTGTGGTTCAAAGCACTGGCTGCTCTTACAGACATCCTAAGTTTGATTCCCAGAACGAGTATGGCAGCTCACACCCATCTAGAACTCCAGCTCCAGGGGATCTGATACCCTACTCTCGGTTTGGCAGGTATATGGTGCACAGACATACATGCAAGCAGAACCCTCGTACACGGGAGATAAAATAGTGAACGGACAGAAAAGGAAACTCTGACCTAGATGTCATTTTTTTTTTAATAAATGTGACCATTATCTTATCAGCAAATCAATGTGTGCTTACATTGCATTAATGAAAGAATAACAACATTCTTTAAAGGTGAACTGTGCATTCTTAGTTTGAAAGAATGCTGTGGTATGGCAATACCCTCTGGGAGGGAGGGGGAGGCTCACAGGAAGTAAACAAACTTCGACATCCTGAAAGATGAAAATTTGCAAGATTCGGAGGGCCCCTCCCCCATGCACAAGGCTAGGAGAAGAGGCGACTGACCAGTTCCGATCCAGGCAGAGATGTCTCAACCTCGGAGCTGCCCTCAGGTTGTGCCCTCCGAGAGCTCACCTGTGTCAGGGTGGGCTCTGCAGCTGCCCTGGAGTCGTTCCTGCCCCTGTAATAGCCCCTCACCCAAATTCCTGTTAATGACCCTAATAAAAACTCACTGATCACCAGGTTTGGTTGAACCCTTCTGGATTGAGTAGAATTGGGGGGGGAGGAGTGCATCTATCTCCCCAGGAAAAGTCTCTCATACAAACTCTGATGGAGAATTCCTTATTGACTTTCGTTACCTCTGACCATAGGGCCATTACTATCAGCATATCAGTATGTGCTTTAGTTTCACTAACGAAAGGTCAAAGTTCAAACAGGAGCTCATGAGACTGTCCAGGCTGGACTTAAAGTCACCATGTCACCCAGGCAGGCCTTGAATTTTCAGTCCTCCTGCCTCAACATTCAGAGTAGCTGGAATTACTGGAGTGTACCGCACTTGGCCAATGGTGACATTTTTTTTTTTCAAGAAAGGGTCTTACTATGTATGTAGCCCGGGGTGGCCTGAAATCTTTGTGGATAAGGCTAGCCTCAAACTCACAAAGATCCACCTGCTTCTACCTCCTAAGTGACAGGATTAAAGGCATGCCCCACTGTGCCCAGCTTCATTATGACATTTAAGATAGGTTTTATCAATGGAAGGAAAGAGGTTAGAATGGCCAGGGGTCCAGACCAAACACACCCAGGCTCTCAGCTATGTCCTACTCCACAAGCTTAAGAAGAGATGGCTTTAGTAAATTCCGTACCTGGTCTAAAGTCCACAGGCTCTTTTCTGTCTGGCTTAGTGATCCCCTGAAAGCCTGTGAATAGAAGGTTCACAGACAGATTTATGTGGCCATAAGGAAAAGCACTATCACACCCAGCTCTGCCTGGCAATGCAATCTGTGGTGAGGATACCGTTGAGATTTTGGTGGCCCATGAGCTACGTGAGAAGGAAAACACGTGCATAGACATGATGCACTGGACCAGATTCTGAATGTACGGGGAACGTTGCCGGGCATGGGCTCTGTCCCTGCCTCCGCCGGCCTTCATGGTAAAAACAGACCAGAAATACAGAAAGCTGCGTAATAAAGTATGAAATGAACTAGTGCACGGAGAATGCAGTGACCCAGGTTCTGCTGCGTCTGTGACGTGGATCCCGGGTTTCAATGCGTGGTCACTTGGACCCGTTGCAACAGCAGGGAGAGAAGTATAGTTCATTGCCACCACCTGCAGTGGTTGGAGGAATTCACTTAGGAGGTTAGAGACCCCAACTGAGGTAAAGCTACATCTCCAGCTGCAACACAGAAAAGAAATTCAGGATAAGTCAGTGTAAAGCACAGTTGGAGTTTATGTTTAAAAGAAAGAAAGGCTCTCGGGAGGTGCTAGGGGAATACCTTAATAGGTAATATACCTGCTGTGCAAGGATGAGGACGTGAGTTCAGATCCCCAACGCCC
>NC_050447.1:23320901-23325901 GCF_903995425.1 Onychomys torridus | reverse complement strand
CAGAGTCTATACTAGGCTGTTTTGAGATTTCCTCTGTCAAAGTAGTTAATCCTAAACTCTTCATTTTAGTTTCAGGCAAACTTTTCAGACAAGAGCAAAAAGCAGCCACTTTCTTCACCAAAATATCACAAGAACAATTTGTAGGCAACATACTAAAATTCTTCTCTTCTGAAGTCTCTTGAGCCTGCTGTGGGATGTTCTGTATGTCAAATAAGCTGCTCTGGTTGGTTAATAAATAAAACACTGATTGGCCAGTAGCCAGGCAGGAAGTATAGGCGGGACAAGCAGAGAGGAGAATTTGGGGAAGTGGAAAGCTGAGAAGAGTCCTGCCAACCACCACCATGACAAGCAAGATGTAAGGTACCAGTAAGCCATGAGCCTCAGGGAGGAGTGGGAATGCCTCACTCACGGCAGGTTTCGCTGGTCTAGGGGCTAAGCTAAGGAACTGAGACTGGACTAGCTGTTCCCTTTTTCGGGAATGGAACCATGTAGGTGTCCCCTGGTTAAATGGAACTTTGTAGGCAGGTTTAGGTACCCGCCAGCCGGGGAGGAGGCTGAGGTAGGAGGCCTTTGGAATTTGCCCCACGTTGGACGCCAGGTATTGGTGAAATTATTAAGGCCACTCCACATAGTTAAAAGGGAGGTTTATTTTGTGGGGTAACTTACAAATGAAGGGATAGGTTGTAGGGTCTGGCAAAGGTATGGCGCAGTCTGGCAGTGTTCTCTAGAGAATTCTGGTCAGTCTACCTCCTGCGTCCAGCGTCCCAGAACCAGGTGCAAGAGACCCTCCTCTCTATCTTGGGTCTTCTGTTTCCTCCTCTGCCCCGCCTTGTGGGCGTGACCATTACCAAAGCCTCAATGGGAGTTGGAACTTCCAGGCCAATGCTGGGATGGCTATCCACTACACCACATAGAAAAGTATAGATTCAAAGAAATGGGTTAATTTAAGACAGAAGAAGTAGATAACAAGAAGCCTACCACGGCCATACAGTTTATAAGTAATATAAGCATCTGAGTGATTATTTTATATGTGTGTTGTGGGACTGTGGGGGCTTGGTGGCACCTGGAGAGAAGCTCTCCAGCTACATGAGCCAGTCCCTGACAGTACAAATCATTATCAGCACCATTGTCTTCTGTTGGCAGAAATTTCTGTCCCACTGGTCAACTCCCAAATAACCACACAGAGACATATATAATGTGTGTGTGTGTGTGTGTGTGTGTGTGTGTGTGTGTGTGTGTATACACACATATATATATAATTATAAATGTTGGGCCAATAGCTTAGGCTTATTACTAACTAGCTCTTACAACTTAAATTAACCCATATTTATTAATTTATGTGCTGCCACATGATTTATGGCTTGTTACCTCATTTTCTATTCATCCTGCTTCCTCTGCATCTGGCTGGCAACTCCACCCTTCTTCATCACAGCATTTTCTCAGCCTGGCTCTCCACCTAGTTTCTTCCTGCCTAGCTATTGGCCATTTAGCTCTTTATTAAACCAATAAGAGCAACACATATTCACAGTGTACAAAAAGATTATTCCTCAGCAGTCTTCTGTGCTTTACTAGTATGGCCCATCAAGTGGTACTTAAAGCACTCTATTGCTCTCCTAACCCAGACTCCAAAAGTCCATATTATTCCAAGCAAAAACATGGTCCAGGCTGTTACAACAATAACCCAGTCCCTAGTACCAATTTCTGTCTTAGTAATGGTTTCTGCTGCTGTGAAGACACCATGACCACAGCAACTCTTATAAAGGAAAACATTTAAATGGGGTGGTGGCTTACAGTTTCAGAGGTTTAGTCCATTATCATCATGGCAGAGAGGCATGGTAAGCTGAGAGTATGGGGGCATGTAGGCAGATATGGTGCTGGCTACATCTTGATCAGAAGTCAATAGGAAGTTGACTGAGTGTTACATTGAGCACGGCTTGAGCATATGTGAGACCTGAAAGCCCACCTCTACAGTGACATAATTCCTCCAACAAGGCCACACACCCTAAAGTGCCACTCCCTTTGGAGGCCACTTTTGTCCAAAACATAATACCTATTCTAAGAACCAAAAGTCAAGCTGCCCTATCTAACTTATCTTAGTCTTTGTTAAGACTGCCTGTTTTTAGGAACATCCTCCAGATAAGTGCTTATCTTAGCTTCTGTTAAAACTGCTTACTTCGCCAGGCAGTGGTGCCACATGCCTTTAATCCCGGCACTCGTGAGGCAGAAGCAGGCAGATCTCTGTGAGTTCGAGGCCAGCCTGGTCTACAGAGCGAGTTCCAGGACAGCCAGGGATACACAGAGAAAGCCTGTCTCAAAAAACTAAAATAAATAGATAAATAAATAAATTTTTAAAATGCAAAGAATCCACCCAGGTCATACAGGTCTGAGATCAATTATGCTACAATGTGGATTCATCTCTCATTTTTCTAACAAAGACTGATTACTACATCAATAGTAGGAAGAACCTTTGTTTACACCAGCTATCCACTGATGGATTTCTTTCCCCAATACTTCCACATGCCTGAGATCGAACCATTCATATATTAAGCTTCCATTTTCTTACTACTGTTTAGAGGTAAGTCTTCTACCTCTGCACAGTCCGTGCCTTCTGAGCAGAAGACATTTGAATAGCCAATTGCCTTGGCAACCAAAGACAGTGAGTTTTGCCTGAGAGACTTGGAAATATCTGCTCCCCAGAGATGTCTCAGCACTGTAAAAATAAACTTTCTCCTCCTCCCCCTTGGAGGATATTGGTTAATATTCCAGGGTAATGAAGAATCTCTCCAGGGTGTGAGAAGAGATATGAAGGTCAGCAGTTTCTTAATTTCCACCTGACACCCAAATATGATCACTTTTAAGCCATAATCTTCTACCCCTTATCTCCATAGGTTCATGGCCACCTCACAGGGCAAAATGCACTCAGTCCAACTTCAAAAGTCCTCATGTCTTTAATAGTTCCCACACTGGTTCAAAGTATAGGTGTAGAGTCTCTTTTGAGACTTGGGCAACCTCTCAAATAAAAGTCCCCAGACAAGCAAAAAGAAAAAAAAAAAAGAAAAGAAAGAAAAAAAGAAATTTCCAACTTAGAATTACACTCTCAGACAAATTACCACATTAAACAAGTAAGGTAATGAAATAAAGGTATTTAAAAAAAAAAAAAAAAAAAAGCTGAATGGTAGTATGATTATGTAATCCTAGTGCTGAGGAGTGAGAGCTAGGCAGGTCCCTGGGGCTCACTGGCCAGTCAACCTGTTGTGTAATATTACTTTAAAGTGTGCTGCATTTTTTCCTACTGTTTTTTGTTAACAATTCAAAGATGTGTTACATTTGTTTGATCAGATAAAATTAACCTGTGAGCAGGAGGCTGAATCAGCAAGTAGCTGACAGGAAGTGGTAGGAGGAACCATGTGTGGCTAGGGTTCTTAAGTGGAGGCTGAGCAAAGAATGCGGGGTATTTTGGAAGACGCAAGCAAGGGGAGGTGAGCTACTTGCTATTCCGCCTCTTTGAACGGCAGAATTCTACCTCAACTTTTAAATGGTGAGTTCTTCAGAGGAACAGAAATCTAGATAAAGTTCCCTTAGTAGCTTTGAAAGAGTTGGTGCCCAGGGAACAGAATTCCCTCAGGCTGCGGCCCTTGTGGCCTAACTGCTGCTGGAAATGGCAGAGTTGCCCTCTCTGATTAAAACAGCAGCTGCTTAAGGGCCAGCCACCGTAAATAATAAAAAGCAGACAACAACATCAACCTGACCTATTTGGTGAGCTACAGGCCAGTGAGAGACCCTGTCTCTTTAAACAAGGTGTGTAATAGCTCCCAAAGAATGGCACTGAAGGTAGTCTTGTCTTGTACATGTACCTTCATATATGTGTGTGCGCGACACAGACACACACAGACACACACACACACACACACACACAAACACACACACACACACGCAGCTAGTAAAGGCTCTGACAAGCAGAAAAGACACCTGTTTCATCTGAATTGAGTCTTAAGTTTCCATTGCCTGTGGGATCATTTTTACTTCATGATAGCAAATTATCACCTCATGAGCTAATTGTAAGAAATACTGTGTTATCTGTATCTAACATCCTTTTTTCCCTCTCTATCAATAGCCACACACACTAATTTCTTTTTTTTTTTATTTTATGTTCATTGGTGTTTCACTTGCATGTATGTCTGTGTGAGGGTGTCAGAAGGCCTGGAACTGGAGTTACAGACAGTTGTCAGCTGCCATGTCGGTGCTAGGAATTGAACCCTGTCCTCTGGAAGAGCAGTCACTGCTCTCAACCACTGAGCCATCTCTGCAGTCCCCCACACTAATTTCTTTATACCATGTAAGGCCCAGGAATGAATGGGGATGGTCTTCTTATTGGCAGGAACCACACTTCCCACCTCTAAATCACAAGGCGTGGGCCACTAAGCCATGCTAGTAGAAGATGCACTTGGTATTGAGTGGCCGAAGAGGACAGGGACAGAAAAGCTCTGAGATGAGCCTGATAACAATCTTTCTGTTGCCACCAGCCTCTTTTGTTCTAGAAGCCTTTCTTTTGATAATCACAGTCCATTCTTTTCTTTTTTCTTTCTTCTTTTTTTGGGGCTGGGGGAAGGGTGTGTTGTTGTTTGGTTATTTTTTTGTTTGTCAAGAAAAGGTTTCTCTGTGTAACCCCAGCTGTCCTGGAACTCACCCACGTAGACTGGCCTCTAACTCACAGAGACCCGTCTGCCTGGGCCTCCCAGTGATGTCACTGAAGGGTGTGCCACCACTGTCCAGCCCAAATTCCATTCTTTTCAGCCACACAAAAGCCAAATTTAAGACAGAAATTTGGGTTTTGGGTTTTTTGGTTGTTGTTGTTTATATTTATTTTATGTAAATGAGTGCTCGCCTGCGTGTGTATATAGCACTGCATGCACACCTTGGGCTTTCGGAGAGGTCAGAAGAGGATAGCAGATGTTTGTGAGCTATCACAACCACTCGGCCATTTCTCCAGATTGAGTCAG